>NW_011502719.1:2706-12982 GCF_000495115.2 Populus euphratica
AAAAAAAAAAAAAATTGCTTTCCATTTCATAAAGCATGTGCAAAATTGTTGTTACTATGATGGCAGAGTAAAGGAGATCTTTTTATGACTCTTGAGACGCATCTTAGTAACCATTCTTAATAAGGTCTATCATAATACTTCTTGAAATATTCAGGTTTACAAACTCTCGCATTGTTACCACTTAATTCTGCTCATATACTCATTTAACATATATTCTTAAACCTTAATTTACACACACTTTAACATATGATTGTGGGTTGCATATTGGATTATTACATTATTTATGTTCTTTTGTTAAAGGTAACAACTAAGGGAAAGGGATAGTATATAATTCAAAAAAAACAACACAAAAACAAAAAAAATAAATAATGATAATAAAAATATAGATAAGTTTGGTTTCGTAGCCTTTCCACAACACCTATTGCCCTATGATCAACTGGTTTGGGAGTCATTAGCCGAAAGCTCGTTATATGGGTTAAAGATGCATGGTGTTTTAAGTTATATCTATATATATTTTTTTTTAAAAAAAAGAAAATAATAATAATAATAATCACAACCCAAGAAAGTTAACCTTAAACATTAGAACAAAAATTTTGTTTTCTTCCATGAAAAGCTCTATAATTATGTGTTGATATATTGAGCACAAAAGAAAGGTTTATTAATATCTTAATGAGAGTTTGTTTATGTGGATAGATTAATGGAAGTTGAATGATGAACACCTTTGATTGTGCATCAAAAGTGTCATTAAGTCTCTTATTTTACATATGTATTTATTGTTTTTATTTGGTTGTTTTTATAATAATTGATGTGTTTTTTTAGTAATGAAGTTTGTTTGAATGTTTCGATAGGTTTTTGGAGCTTAAATGAATTAATTCAAAAAATTCAACGTCCGAATTCAGAACAAAGAATTGAAGAGACATTTAGTTGAAGATTGAAACAAATCTTGGTTCAAATAAGTGCTCCAAATTTGTCCCAAAAATCAATTCTATTCCAATTCTAGAAAAGAATATCATATGATTTATTTCAAGCCCAAACTTGCCTTATGTTGTGTGCAAACTTCAACCATTAAACACTCAAGGTTTCAATGTCAATCTTAGCCCAAATAATAAGTACATTTGTATACTTATTTGATGCTCAAATTCAGCCCAAAATCAGCCCAAAATCAACCCCAAATCAACCTTCAAATCAACCCAAACACAATCCATGATCTTACATGTCCACACAACAAATAACAATTGATTTATTTTGGGTAATCCATTGATCCAAGAAGGCAAGCACATGGATGGAAAGCTGGAGGGGATATTTTAACATTATTTTGGGTCAAAAAGAAGAAGGAGACACCTCATAAATGAGGAAGAAAAACGTGCACCAAAGTAGTTGTAAAGCTGTCTTGATTTGATTTTTCAGAACACCTTTCAGTATTTTGCCCATAACTTTTGACTCAGGTGTCCAAATGAGCTGTTCTTTAATGATCTGGAAAGGTGACAGAATTGGCTATAAATATGTATCTAATAGACTTCTCCAGAAAAAGCTTGTAAGAGGGTCGAATTGCTGTCCAAAGTTAGAGTCAGATTTATGTCCGAATTTTTTCTGAAATTGTATTGTGTTCTTCTTTATAGATTTCGATTCTTTAGTTTGTAAAACTTATTTTTTCAGTTGGATTCAAGTTCTTTCATGTTTATTGAAGTATTCTTATATATAATCATGGTTGGCTAAACTCTTTCTTGGATCCAAATCAAGGATAATGGTGATTGAGGTGAGTTCTTTAGGATATGAATGAATCTTAATGTTTATCTTCTTATTTTCTTCATGAATGATTTATTATTGTAAAGAAATTTTAGAAATCATTTAGGTAATGTTATAATCTTGAATTTTTATGCACAAACTTTAGTTTTGGTATAGAGATTGCTTGATTCAATGTCTTACTTAATATGAAAGTACTTGTTCATTCTTAAGCAATAATCAATCTTCATCTTTCTAATCTTCATTGTAATATCTTCCGATCTAATATCACCATCGTTGAGATTAGGTTGAGTTATCTTATATATGTTGAAGAAATCACCAATACATCACCATTAAAATTGATTTGGACCAAGACTTACTTTTCTTGTCATTTAAAATCTATTTACATTTTTTTTATCTTTGAAAACAAATCCATCAATTATTTTCAACCAAGTTATTGTTAATTTAATTTCTCTTGAGTTTTTTTTTGTTACTTAGCTTAATTTCCAGATCTAGCTCTCTATGGATATGACCTCGATCTTACCGAGTTAATTGCTACATCGCACACTCGTGCACTTGCGAGTTAAAACAAGCCGATCATAAAAAGCGGTCAAGCAATTTTGGCGCCGTTGCCGGGGAGCTAGCAAGCAAAGGTAACAAATTTAGATTTGATTATTGGAAAACTAAAAAAAGATCATATAAAAAAAATTTAATTGGCTGGTTTTACCGCCTCAAAAAAAAATTAAAAAACAAATCAAGTGGCTGGTTTTACCGCCTAAAAAAAAATTTGACCTTAACGTTTCGGATATTGAACTGTGGACTGGACTATTAATTGTTGGATTTTGGTTGGTTCAACCATTTTTCTTTTATTGTCTATTCTTATTAGTTGCTAATATTTTTCTTGTTTATTTCATTTTATTTGGTTGATATTGTTTTTATTTATTGTCTAAAGTGCTTGGCCGGTATTACCGCCTTTTTATTCATGCTTGTTATAATTATCTTTTAATATTTATTGTTGTTATTTTTCTTATATTTATTGTCTAAAGTGCTTGGCCAGTATTACCGCCTTTTTATTCAAGCTTGTTATAATTATCTTTTAATGTTTATTGTTGTTATTTTTCTTATATTTATTGTCTAAAGTGTTTGGTCGGTATTACCGCCTCTTGTTTATTTCAGTTTATTTTGTTGTTTTGTTATGATTATTTTTCTTATATTTATTGTTTGAAGTGCTTGGCCGGTATTACCGCCTTTTTATTCAAGCTTCTTATAATTATCTTTTAATGTTTATTGTTGTTAATAATGCTTATTAGTTGGAGAGTGAATTTCTTAATTTGTTGTATTTTTATTTTTGAGCTATTACTTTTATTTGCAATTTTTTTTCTTTTCTTTTCTTTCCTTTCTTTTCATATTCATATAATTGTTATATTATTATTATTATTATTATTATTTTATCATGGCTAATGTTGAAGATGTAGAGGGTGAAGGGAGTGTTCAAGGTAATGGACCTCCACAATTCAATGATCAACCTAATTTTCAAACTCTTAGAGAGTATCTTCACCCGGCTAGACAAAGTACACCTTCGTGTATTATCTTACCTCTTAACCAACAAGCTTTCAATTTGAAACCGGGCATGATTCAACTTCTTCCCACATTTCATGGTATGGATTCTGAAAATCCATACATACACATTAAAGACTTTGAAGAGGTATGTAATACTTTTATTGATAGAACATGCACCGAGGAAACCATTCAGCTTAAATTGTTCCCATTCTCTCTAAAGGATAAAGCCAAGCTTTGGCTAAACTCCTTGCATCCTAGGTCTATAGGTACATGGAGAGAAATGCAAGTTGAATTTTTGAAAAAATACTTCCCCACTCATAGGACAACAGCTTTACAACGTCAAATGATGAATTTTTCTTGTAGTTCAAATGAGTCATTTCACCAAGCTTGGGAAAGGTTCAAAGACTTGTTAAATGCATGCTCTCATCATGGTTTTGAGATGTGGAGGTTAGTGAGTTTCTTTTATGACTCTCTTACCGCAGATTTTAAAAAGCTAGTGTCAACCATGTGTAATGGTGAGTTTTATGACAAAGAACCAAGTGAAGCCTTTGATTTTTTTGATCAATTGGCTGAAAACACAAAGCAATGGGAGACTTCTCTCCCAGTTCTTGTTGAGTCTAGAAACACCATTTCTCATTCAAGTGGGAAGTTTTAATTGAAAGAGACTGATGACCTCAATGCTAGATTAACCTCATTGGTTAGGAAAGTAGAGTCTCTTGAGATTAAAAAAGTGCATGTCATAAGTGAACAACAAGAGGAAAGTTGTGTTGTTTGTGAGAGCAAAGGGCATAGGACAACTGAGTGTCCTACCATTCCAGCCTTCAAGGAAGTGCTATATGGCCAAACTTCTGATTCAAGTAATGTAAGAAAGCCATTTTCAAACCAAGTAGGCAATCCCTACTCTGAGACCTATAATCCTGGATGGAGGAACCACCCAAATTTTGGATGGAGAAATGAGGGCTCTTCAGTACCTCAAAAATTTCAACCTCCGCCCCAACCATTTCATGCTCCCACACATAACACATACCAACCACCTCATAAGAGATCCTTAGAGGATACTCTTCAACAATTCATGCAAACGCAAGGAGGAATCAACAACCAAGTTTACAAATTCCAAGACCAGACCAATAGGACCTTAGATGACATTCGAAGTCAACTAACTAAGTTGACTCAATCACTAAGCATTCAAGAGAAGGGAAAAATCCCAGCTCAACCAATGCCCAATCCTAGAGGTCAGGTACACATGAGTGAATCCTCACTTAGTGAACCTTCAAACCATGAACATGTCCAAGCCATCACTACCCTTAGAAGTGGAAAGATTGTTGACAAAGGTGTAGGTTTTAGGATTCCCAAAGGTATTATAGAGGAGAAATCCAGGGAAAGTGAAGAGGGAATCAAAACACAAGTGACAAATGAGAGTTTGAGTGACAAAGAAGGTGAGATAAATGAGAAAGAGATGAGTGAGAAAGGAGATGATTCAAGAAAAATTGGAGTCAAAATGAGTGATTTAGAATTTGTTCCTAGAGCACCATTTCCACAAAGGTTAGGGAAACCTAAACAAGATCTTATGAACTCAGAAATCTATGAATTGTTCAAACAAGTGAAAGTCAATATTCCACTCCTTGATGCAATTAAACAAGTTCCATCTTATGCAAAGTTTCTTAAGGATTTATGCACAGTCAAAAGGAGATTGAATGTGAAAGAAAGAGCTTTTCTAACTGAACATGCTAGTGCCATCATCTAGTTTAAGACCCCTCCCAAATACAAAGATCCTAGTTGTCCTACCATTTCATGCATTATTGGAAATCATAAGATAGATCAAGCTTTGTTGGATTTAGGAGCAAGTGTGAATTTAATACCCTACACTGTTTACGAACAATTAGGTTTAGGAGAAATCAAGCCTACTCGAATCACCCTTCAATTAGCTGATAGGCCAATCAAGATTCCTAGGGGTATCGTTGAGGATGTGTTGGTCCAAGTAGATAAATTCTACTTTCCTATTGATTTTATAGTGTTAGACACCGCACCAATTCAAGGTTCTAATGCCCCCATCCCAGTCATCTTAGGGAGACCTTTTCTAGCTACATCCAATGCCTTAATTAACTGTAGGAATGGGGTGATGAAATTGTCTTTTGGGAATATGACTGTGGAGATGAACATATTCAATGTCTCCAAACAAATCGGGGAACATGAGGACATTAGAGAGGTAGATTTCATCCAAACAGTTTGTCAAGAACACTTTGAGAGAGTGTGGATCAAGGATCCATTGGAGAGAACATAAGGATTGTCACCAAGTCAAGAGTTGGCCACCCACTCATCAATTAGTCATCAAATCAATAGTTCCTATTTTTGGCCTATAAAAGAAGGTATTTGTCATGCATTTAGGCATCTTGGTTTCCAGATCAAGATCATGCCCTTGCTTTCTCTCTTTGTATTTTTTGTATTGCTTATGCTTTGCTTTCATTAATATCAAGTTTATGCCTTTCATTTCCTTTCATTTACTTAGTTAACTTTTATCTTATTTATGTTCTTATTTTGTTTATTTTTCTTTCTTTCATTATGTCTAGCTAAGTTTATTATGTCAATGTGAAAAGGTTACACTAATGGTGTAAGAATTAGTGTAAACTTAATATGGACTTTAATGTTTGATACTAACATGTTTTGTATTTGTTATCTTGTTCACTCTTTAATACTTTGCTTGTTAAATGACTAATCTTGATTTATGTTGTATAGCAACACTTGGTACAACAAATGTTTGGCACTTTCATAGCCAAAACTATATGGTATAACCGACACCTGAGCTATGAAAGGAACTTGATTTGTTGTTAACATAAGTTATAATCATGAATGCTCGACGAGATTTATAAGTATTAGCATTAATCGAATAAGATGACTAATGTAATCATGTTAACAATCTATAATCTAATTGGAAACTCCTTTGTGTGTGGTTTCCAATTGAATAATAAGAGTTTATACTATACTTGTTTGACATACCATTAGTGGAATCTCTAACCTTGACATTTGTTATTATCATTGTTTAATTCTTACATTAATATTTCATCTCAAAGTTCTCATCTTTTTCTTCTTCTTCTCCTTCTTTTTCTTTATTATTATTATTATCATTATTATTACTATTATTATTAGTCTTACTACTACTACTACTACTACTACTACTACTATTATTGTTATTATTGTTATTATTATTATTGTTGTTATTACTATTATTATTGTTGTTGTATTGTTGTTATTTGTAATTTATACAATTAACCTCCCTGTGGTTCAACCCCGGTCTTGTCGGGTTATTTATTACTTCGAAACTCTTGCACTTGAAAGAAGACATTAATCTTTTCATCATGTTAGCTATAGATCTCGCATTTAGGTCTACTTTATATGGATGGAAAGGTAAGACATAGACCTACAACTTTCATATAGAGCCCAAGATTTAAAAAGGTCATTTTCAAGTCCAAATTATAGGAACAACAAAAAAATCTGAATCTATCCTGTAACACGCGCACTGTTCAGTGTTTGACCCATATCTGGAGTTCTAAAAGTCCAAATAACCTCAATTTTTTTGTCATGGAAAGCTGAGACAATTTCCTACAACTTTTATATTTTCAAGTGGTATTCTGACATTATCAATGATGTTTTAGGAAGACAAGAGAAGATAAGGATTGTCACCAAGTCAAGAGTTGGCCACCCACTCATCAATTAGCCATGAAATCAATAGTTCTCAATTTTGGCCTATAAAATGAGGCATTTGCCATACATTTAGGCATCTTGGTGTCCAAATCAAGATCATGCTCTTGCTTTCCCTCTTTGTATTTTTGGAATGCTTAAGTTTTGTTTTCATTAATATCAAGTTTATGGCTTTCAATTCCTTTCATTTACTTAGTTAACTTTTATCTTATTTATGTTCTTATCTTATTTATTTATTTTTCTTTCATTCATTATGTTTAGTTAAGTTTATTATGTCAAGGTGAAAAGGTTACACTAATGGTGTAAGAATAAGTATAGTGTAAACTTAATATGGACTTTGGTATTTGATACTAGTATGTTTTCTATTTGTTATCTTGTTCACTCTTTAATAATATGCTTGTTAAATGACTAATCTAGATTTATGTTGTATAACACTTGATACAACAAATACATGGCACTCTCATAGCCATACTGTATGGTATAACCGATACTTGAGTTATGAAAGGAACTTCATTTGTTAGTAACATAAGTTATAAGTATGAATGTCTGATAATATTTACAAGTATTAACATTAATTGAAAAAGATAACTAATATAATCATGTTAATAATTTATAATCTGATTAGAACCTCGTTTGTATGTGGTTTCCAATTGAATAATAAGAGTTTATATTATATTTGTTTGAGATACCATTAGTGGAACCTCTAACCTTGACATTTGTTGTTATCATTGTTTAACCCTTACATTGATCTTCCATCTCAAAGTTCTCATCAACTTCTTCTTCTTCTTCTTCTTTTTTATTACTATTATTATTATTACTACTATTACTATCACTATTACTATTACTATTACTATTACTATTATTAGTATTATTATTAATAGTATTAGTATTAGTGGTATTATTATTGTTGTTATTGTTGTTGTTGTATTATTGTTATCTATAATTTATACAATTAACCTCCCTATGTTTCGATCTCGGTCTTACAAGGTTATTTATTACTTCGACACTCTTGCACTTGGAAGAAGACATGAACTTTTAGTCGTGTCATTTATATATTTACAAGTTTTCTCTCCTTTTTCATTTAAGTACTTTCTTATTTTGTTTTAAAATCATTTGGCCTAAAAGTTTGACTTATTCAATTTAATCCTTGTCCTACATTCATCTTATTAGATAATAATTCTCACTCCATTAACTTATATATATATGTGTGTGTGTGTGTGTGTCCCTTTCTTTTTTTTTTCTTTTTTATAAATAAAATATAAAAATTTACCCATGAGTTACATTTGAACTAGTGAATCTTTTCTTCACTTGTAAGAACTTGGTTTATCTAATACATCAATCAATATGGTAGATGGATTAGTTAGAAGATCAACTACTATTCTCGCTGTCTTTGATTAGCTTCAAAACTTCTTCACTTTTTACGCTTAGCACTTCCACTAGGTAATATCAGTTTTTTTTTAGTTTTTTTCCCCAATTAAATGAACCAAATCAAATAAAAAATGGTCGATTTGAATTGGTTTTGATTCAAAATTAAAAAAAAATTGATTTTGTTTTGTTAAGTAAAAACCGAATCGAAAATATTCACCCCTAGTAATATTTATTCTAATCATCAACTAAGGTAATAATTTTAGCTTTTACTTATATGTTTGATGCTAAATCCAAGAAAGATGGCAAGGATAGAATACATAAACACAATTAGATTTTAAATTCAAGAGTTTAGCATTTAGAATTTAAAGTTAATATTTATTATTATTTTTTAGAATTTGGAGTTTTAAGTTTGAATTTAGGATGTGAGTTTTGAGTTTTATATTTTAGGATAAATGTTTACCAATTTGGACTTTCAATTAGAGTCAATTTGGTGTTGATTTATGGGTTTGGGTTTTAAGTTAGGGTTGAGGTTGGGAGTTAGATGGGGTTAGGGGTTAGGGGTTAGTTAGGGTTGATAGATGTCATATTTTCTAAATTTAATATCTTTAAATATTGTATTTTTTAATTATGATTTCTTTAAATATTATAATTTTCAATTGCAACATCTTCAAAATCTCATTTGAGAACAATGACATGCATTAAATTGTTATGTTTTATAGAAATATTTTTTTACCTTATAAATTTTTTTTAAAGAGTGATAATAAGCAAATGTATCTTATAAATGTAAGTTTTTTTTTTTTTCAAAACTAGCACCAAGAAAAAGGAATTTAAACAAGTATAACAGAGCTGGAAAGAAAGTTTCCCGGCAAGTTACGCGCAGGTGGTATTTGTGCAAGTGACAGAAACTTCATTTTGCTTTTACAAACCCAAAATTACCCTTCTTTTGTAGAGCACCCCTATCAGGATCAACCGATATAAAATACTCCTTAGCTAGAAGGTCCCCAACTTATGCCTACACTAGAATTGCCTAAAACGACATATCCATCAACTAAAACGTGAAATTGAGCATCGTCCAAGTCCGGAAAGGAAGAGAAAAAGGGGTAAACACGACGCCTTACCATATGGGTTTTAATTGACTGAGAGCGAGAGAGAAATAGAAGAGGAGACAGAGTCAAGCCGCAATCCGGAGGTGATTTTTACGTTTTCACTGCAGAAGTTTTTGTCGCTTGCTCAACAACTCTTATGCGCGTGTTGACTTCCACAGGTGGTATCTACGCGCGCAGGTTCAGCAACTAATGTTAAATATTTTTATTTCAGTTGTTCTAGTTTGAGCAGTAAAAAGCACTCCATAAACGCATAACAAAATTATAATAACTAATAGTTGAATTACCGGTCATATTGTATTTTATAAATTTTAAAATCATTAAAATTTTATATAATTTTTATTTTTAAAATTTATAAAATTAATTAAATTACATGTAAATTAATTTAAATACCTATATTAATTAAAAAAATTATAGTAACTAAAAAGAAATAATCTTGTTTTTATGAATTCATTCTAAAAAAGAGTAAGTCATAGGTCTTGTTTTATTTAAAATCTATTTGGTAATATAACTGTGATTATTTTTAAAATATTTTTCACTTGAAAATTATTTAAAATAATATTTTTTTATTTTTAAAAATTTATTTTTGATATTAACACATCAAAATGATATAAAAATATTAAAAAAATAATTTTAAAATTTTCAAAATTTTTCAAAAGTACTTTTTAATCGCAAAAATAAATAGGACTATTTGTGATTATTGACACGACGAAAAGATTGATGTTTTCTCCCAAGTACAGAAGTGTCGAAGTAATAAATAACCCAGTAAGACCGGGGTCAAACCACAGGGAGGTTAATTGTATAAATTATAAATAACAACAACAACA
>NW_011502719.1:13093-17066 GCF_000495115.2 Populus euphratica
AATAACAACAACAATAACAACAACAATAATAATAACAACAACAACAATAACAATAATAATAATAAAGAAAAAGAAGGAGAAGAAGAAGAAGATGATGAGAACTTGAAGATGAAATATTAATATAAGGATTAAACGATGATAATAACAAATGTCAAGGTTAGAGGATCCACAATGGTATGTCAAACAAGTATAGTCTAAACTCTTATTATTTAATTGGAAACCACACACAAAGGAGGTTCCAATCTGATTATAGATTGTTAACATGATTACATTAGTCATCTTATTCGATTAATGCTAATACTTGTAAATCTCGTCAAGTATTCATGATTATAACTTATGTTAACAACAAATCAAGTTCCTTTCATAGCTCAGGTGTCGGTTATACTATACAGTATGGGCTATGAAAGTGTCAAGCATTTGTTATACCAATTGTTATACAACATAAATCAAGATTAATCATTTAACAAGCAAAGTATTAAAGAGTGAACAAGATAACAAATACAAAACATGTTAGTATCAAACATTAGAGTCCATATTAAGTTTACACTATACTTATTCTTACACCATTAGTGCAACCTTTTCACCTTGATATAATAAACTTAGCTAGACATAATGAAAGAAAGAAAAATAAATAAATAAAATAAGAACATAAATAAGATAAAAGTTAACTAAGTAAATGAAAGAAAATGAAAGGCATAAACTTGATATTAATGAACGCAAAGCATAAACATTACAAAAAATACAAAGAGAGAAAGCAAAAGCATGATCTTGATCTGGAGACCAAGATGCCTAAATGTATGGCAAATGCCTCCTTTTATAGGCCAAAATTGGGAACTATTGATTTCATGACTAATTGATGAGTGGGTGACCAACTCTTGAGTTGGTGACAATCCTTATCTTTTCTTGTCTGCCTAAAACGTCATTGATAACGTCAAAATTAGAGCCACTTGAAAACATGAAAGTTGTAGTAAATTGTCTCAGCTTTCTTGTGTAAAGCATTCAACTCATTCGGACTTCTAGAACTCTAGATATGGGCCAAGTACTGAACAGTGCTCGAGCTGGAAGACAGATTCAGGCTTCTTTGTTATTGCAAGAATTTGGACTTGAAAATGGCCTTTTTAGATCTTAGGCTCCATATGAAAGTGGTAGGCCTATATCTTACCTTTCCATACATATGGAAATTGTAGGAAATTGGAGCCACTTGAAAACATGAAAGTTGTAGAAAATTGTCTCAGCTTTTTTGTGTAAACAATTCAACTCATTTCGACTTCTAGAACTCTAGATATGGTCAAAATACTGAACAGTGCTCGGACTGGAGGATAGATTCGGGCTTCTTTGTTGTTGCAACAATTTGGACTTGAAAATGGCCTTTTCAGGTCTTAGGCTCCATATGAAAGTTATTGAAACAATTACCGAATAGTGTTCCGGTTTGGATTGCACTAACATCTCTTTTCTAAGTTTGGCCATCTCTCTATCCTTTTAATTTCAGTTCTTAAATTCATCAATCAATCCTTTCATTTATGTGATAGGCCTGCATTTAAAATGAACATTTATCATAAATTAAAGGTATCTTATATTATTAGATATATTATTATAAAACATGTTTTAGTTAAGGAGTTATTGATACTTCAAGTGCAAAATGATGATATAAAACCTTGATAAAAATACACTTTTAAGTATCAATCACACCCCCGCAACTAGCTTATTACTAGTCCCTAGTAATCAAAGCGTTAAAATAGAAAAATATTTTGCAAATTCCACAAAGCAAGGTAGTCATCATTTAACTTCCATTAATCTATCCAGATAAACAAACTCTCGTTAAATTTATATACCTGCTCAATACCTCTTAACAAGAATTCATAAACCTTTCTTTTGTGCTCAATATATCAACACATAATTATGGAGCTTTTCTTGGAAGAAAACAAAATTTTTGTTCTAATGTTTAAGGTTAACTTCCTTGGGTTAGGATTATTATTTTTATCTTTTTTTTTTCTTTTTTTAAATATATATACATATAATTTAAAAACACCATGCATCTTTAACCCATGTAACGAGCTTTCAGCTAATGACTCCCATACTAGTTGGTCTTAGGACATTAGGTGTTAAGACACCCCTATGAGCTTAGTAACTCGGGTCACAGATATTGATATGTAAATAGTGCAATGTTTGATTCCTATAAGCTTTTCTCTTCAACCCATGTAACAAGCATTGGGATAATAGCTCCCAAGTCAGTTGACCTTAGGGTATTAGGTGTTAAAACACCCCTTCGGGCTTATTGCTTAGGTTAGGGAGGCTACGAAACCGAACTTATCTATATTTTTATTATGATCATTTTTTTTCTTTTTTTCTTTTTTAATTATATAATATCCCTTTCCCTTAGTTGTTACCTTTAACAAAAGAACATAAATAATGTAATAATCCAATATGCAACCCACAATCATATGTTAAAATGTGTGTGTGTAAATTAAGGTTTAAAAATACATGTCATGCAACCCACAATCATATGTTTAAGTGTATGTGTGTAAATTAAGGTTTAAGAATACATGTTAAATAAGTATATGAGCAGAATTAAGTGATAACAATGCGAGAGTTTGTAAATCTAAATATTTCAAGAAGTATTATGATAGACCTTGTTACGAATGATTACTAAGATGCGTCTCAACAGTCGTAAAAGTTCTCCTTACTCTGCCATCATAGTAACAACAATTTTGCACATGCTTTATGAAATAGAAAACACAGTTAGTTTTTTTTTTTTTTAGCTACTACCCTCTCCCCCCAACTAAAACAAGACATTGTCCTCAATGTTTAAAGGTAGAAAGATAGAGTATAGAAGATATCACCTGAAATAACAAACATTGACAAACCTGAAACACACTGAAACAAATATAAAAAACAACAAAACACAATAATAAAACCAAAAGACACAAAGATTCACAAATGAAGGCTCAAATCCAATCTAAGCTTTTTACAGCTTTCTTTAGTTGACCAATTTATACGACTCATGGAAGGATCAATAACATGAATGAAAGATTGTAGTTGGTCAATCAATTGTTCAACAGTAGCAGCAGAGATTATGATTTATCGTGCAGAAGATGTTAGAAATTCCTGTTTCACAGCATGATCAAGAAAAGACAATAACTTATCATAATAACCATTAATATTTAACAAACCTATGGGTTTATGGTGAATGTGCAGTTGGGCCTAGGAGGAAATATGAAAGATCTCTTCCAATGTGCCTAAACCACCTGGTAAGGCAATGAAGGCATCAGCATGGTTAAACATTGCATTCATTCGAGCCGACATTGTGGAGACCTGAAGTTCCTCTCCAATTGTTTTTCCAATGATGTCCCCTTGTGCCAAAGTTTCGGGGATGACCCCTAAAACTTGACTACCTCTTAAAAATACAGCTATTAACACACTTCCCATTAACCCAAGACTGTCTCCCCCATACACTAAATTAATCTTTCTCTTAGCTAGTGATTAGTACTTAAAAGTGCATTTTTATCATGGTTTTATATCATCATTTTGCACTTGAAGTATCAATAACTCTTTAACCAAAGCATGTTTTATAATAATATATCTAATAATATAAGATACCTTTAATTTATGGTAAATGTTCATTTTAAATGCAGGCCTATCACATAAATGAAAGGATTGATTGATGACTTGAAGAACTTAAATTGCAAGGATAAAGAGATGGTCAAACTTAGAGAAGAGATGTCGGTGCAATCCAAACTGGAACACTATTCGGTAATTGGGTCATATCTGGAGCTACAGATCTCAGATTTAGGTCCAATTTATATGGATGGAAAGGTAAGACATAGGCCTACAACTTTCATATGGAGCCCAAGATCTAAAAAGGCCATTTGCAAGTCCAAATTGTAGCAACAACAAAGAAGCCCGAATCTGTCTTCCAGCCCGAGCATTGTTCGGTATTTTGGCCATATCTAGAGTTCTAGAAGTTCAAATGAGC
>NW_011502698.1:0-1879 GCF_000495115.2 Populus euphratica
TTGGTGGCCTTCACCATCTTTGGACTAGTATTATTCCCTTCTGAAATTGGAGGCATCAGTTTAGAAGCCATAAATATCTTTATAGAATATGAGCATGATCGGATCAATCCCTCTTCAGCCATTTTGGGAGAAACCATGTTATCACTCAACGACTATAGAACGCATGGAAAAGGAGCCATGAGATGTTGCAGCCTTATGTTGTATTTATGGATTATCAGTCATATCGAAACACCAATAGATGTCTTTAACAACTTTTGGTGGTTTGACCTACGACTATTAAAAGTTACCATGGATGAGACTTGGAAGAACTGGGATGAAAAAGCTTGGATAGATAAATATGTAGCATTACCAAAGAGCAACTTCAAATGGAAAGCACTGTGGATGAACAACACCATCTATATAATGAGTTATGGAAGCAAGATATGGGTTCCCCTGATTGGTGTAACAAGATACATCAGTTACGTGCCCGCGCTTATAACAAGGTAGTTCGGTAGAATGCAGTACGCACCAAAAACTCAGGGTTTAGTTGATTTCATCGATTTATTCAAGCACCAACCATTCTCAAAGAGATGGAGCTTATCCGACAAGATTGGGAAAGACCCCTGATGGTAAAAAAGGAAGAAGGGAGCAATTTTGAAACATCATTCAACCAAAATTATGCAATTTGGAGGAATGAATAGCTTTCTAAAGTAAGGGGTTTCTCAACACCAAAACATTTAGAATCAACAATAAAGCAACCAAAAAGAAAAAGGACTGATAATGAGGAAGAGTTAAGAAAGCAACTAGAACGATGTAGAATTGATCTTAGCAAAAGTAAAGGGCGGCAACAACTACTAGACAATCAATTAGAAGAAGAAAATATGATGAGGGTTTACTTGAACCAGCAGTTGGAAAAGCGGGATAAACAGTTAACATCTTTAAAAGAATGGCAGAAAAGGGCCGAGGTAGCGGAAGAAATAGCAAAAAGGGTCCAAGTTGAGTTAAGAAATCGAATAACTGAATATGATGAGCTGGTTAACAAGAATGGGCTCACAGAAAAAGAGTTGGCAAAGGTTAAGAGATCAATAAAAGGCAAGAAAAATGTTGATAAAGAGATGACGAATTCCTTGAAGAAAGTAGAAGTTGGAAAAGATAAATGTTGATAAGGGAAGGAACATTCTTTTAAAGAAAGTAGAAGTTGGAAAAGAGAATAATCAGCTAGCCCAACTCAACATAGAAGAGGAAAGAAGGATCAAAGCTCAATATATGGTGCAACTTGAGGAAGAGAGAAGTGCTATGAAAGCTGTTGAGTCTGATATAAGAGATTACTAGAAGAGAGCTGAGTCTTCGAAAGGAAGGATGATGGCTTTATAATCCAAGATCGAGATATGAGAAGAAGAATTGAGGGAGTTAAGAAGCAATTACTTTGAGATGGAAGAGGAGTTGAGTAAGGTTAAGCAAGACTATCAAGAATGTCAAGACTACATGGATAGCTTTACAGTTCATATTAACTCCAAGACAGTCGAGCTGGATATTGAAAAAGAAGAACTGCAGAGGATAAGGGATAAGTTGGCACGGTTGGAGGATATGGTTCGAGAGTTGGAAAGAAGTAATGAAGCCTTAGGAACCAGCAACGAAGTGATAATCACAAATAACATCGTGTTCCATGATAAGATAAGACATATGACAAATCAAGTCGAGCAAGTAGCCCGTGACATAGCCAAAAGATTGATGTCTTCTCCCAAGTACAAGTGTATTGAAGTAATAAATAACCCGACAAGACCGGGGTCGAACCACAGGGAGGTTAATTGTATAAATTATAGATAACAACAATACAATAACAAAAATAATAGTAACAATAATAACAATAATAATAAAAATAGTAGTAGTAGTAGTAGTA
>NW_011502698.1:2841-5649 GCF_000495115.2 Populus euphratica
TGTAAAATAATGATATAAAACCTTAATAAAAATGCACTTTTAAGTACTAATCACACCCTCCAACTAGCTTATTACTAGTACCTAGTAATCAAAGCGTTAAAATAGAAAAACAATTTGCAAATTCCATAAAATAAGGTATTCATCATTCAATTTTCATTAATCTATTCGGATAAACAAACTCCCATTAAATTTATATATCTGCTCAATACCTCTTAAATAAGATATTAATAAACCTTTCTTTTGTACTCAATATATTAACATATAATTATGGAGCTTTTCTTAGAAGAAAACAAAATTTTTGTTCTAATGTTTAACAGCAGCAGATGATAGTTCCCTTCCCCCTAACCGGATAGTCACTAGCTTCAGCTGCCATGAACGATAACACCACTGCTAGATTTGGCACAAGCAGGAAGAAAGAACAGCCAGCCAATAAGAGGAAAGAAGACAGAGGTTCACATATCTAAAAAGAAAAAATCTGAGAACAGATCTGGACTAAAACAAACCCGCTGGTTGTGTTTTTTATTGTTTTGCAGGTCAACACCGGTAGGAAAGTGAAGAGGGGTTTATTTTTTATGTTCCCAGAGTTCTTTTTGATGTTCTAACAGCAGCGCATGGGTTCACGCGCCGCCACTTGTTCCTGCAGTTACAGAAGGTCTTCCCTACAATCCCTATATTTTTTAAGGGCTATATTATAAATTTAAAATTATGTAATGTAATTTTTATTTAGTTGTTTTTAATTTGTATTTTGAAGTATGGAGGTAGAAAAAAGACAAGAAAATAAAAAGGAAAAAATATAGTAAAAGTGTATGTGTGTGTTTGTATGTTTTTTATGGATTTTTTTATGATGAAATTGTAAAGAATAAAGAAGAATTTAATATTTTGATTTGATCACGGTTAAAAATTATGAACTTGCATAAGTTGTATTTCTAATAATCAATGAAAAAATAAATTTTTTAAAACTTCTTTAACATATCAAAGCCACGAAGCAACTTACCTCAGGTAGGGTGCGTTAGGGGTGATAATACCTTTTCTAACCACAACCGGTCCCTTACCCATGAATCCTTGACAAGATCAATGCACCCGGGTTTCCTAGTAGCCCTTAATTAAATACTAGGTGATGACTTCCAACGAACCAATCAAAGCATAAGCAAACAAGGATTAACAAAAAATTACCAGCCGATGTCGTACGACGTCGTGTGACAGGAAATATGAAAGATTTTTTCTAATCTGCCCAGACCACCTGGTAAGGCAATGAAAAAGTTAGTATGATTAAATGTTGCATTTATTCAATTAGACATTGTAGAAACCTGTAGTTTCTCTCCAATTATTTTTCCAATGATGTCCCCTTTTGCTAAAGTTTTAAGGACGATCTCCAAAACTTAACTGCCTCCTAAAAAAGGAGCTATTGACACACCCTCTATTAACCCAAAGTTGTCTCCCCCATATACTAAATAAATCTTTCTCTCAGCTAGTACCTAACTAACACGACCAAAAGATTGATGTCTTCTTCCAAGTGCAGGAGTGTCGAAGTAATAAATAACCTGATAAGACTAGGGTAGAATCACAAGGAGATTAATTGTATAAATTATATATAGCAATAATACAGCAACAACAATAACAACAAAAATAGTAGTAGTAGTAATAATAATAATAATAATAATACTAGTAGTAGTAATAGTAGTAGTAGTAGTAGTAGTAAAGAAGAAGAAGAAGTTAATGATAACTTTGAGATGAAAGATTAACGTAAGGATTAAACAATGATAACAACAAATGTCAAGTTTAAAAATCCACTAATGGTAATAAATTCTTATTATTCAATTGGAAACCACACACAAATGAGGTTCCAATCAGATTATAAATTATTAACATGATTACATTAGTTATCTTATTCGAATAATGCTAATACTTATAAATATTGTCAGACATTCATGATTATAACTTATGTTAACAACAAATCAAGTTCCTTTTATAACATAAGTGTAGGTTATATCATATGGTTGAGTTATGAAAATGTCAAGTATTTATTGTACCAAGTGTTATACAATATAAATCTAGATTAACCATTTAATAAGCAAAATATCAAAGAGTGAACAAGATAACAAATACAAAACATGTTAGTATCAAACATTAAGGTCCATATTGAGTTTATATATACATATTCTTACACCATTAATATGACCTTTTCACCTTGACTTAATAAACTTGGTTGAACATAATGAAAGAAAGAAACATAAAAAAAAAATAAGAACATAAATAAGATAAAAGTTAACTAAGTAAGGAAAAAAAATAAAAGGCATAAACTTGATATTAATGAAACCAAAACTTAAGCAATACAACGAGAGAAAGCAAGAACATGATCTTGATCTAGAAATCAAGATGCCTAAATGCTTGGCAAATGCCTCCTTTTATAGGCTAAAATTAGAAACTATTGATTTGATAACTAATTGATAAGTAAGTGGCCAACTCTTAACTTGGTAACAATCCTTATCTCCTTTTGTCTGAATAAAACATCATTAATAACGTTAGAATTGGAACCACTTATATGCATAAAAGTTCTAGAAAATTATCTCAACTTTCCAGGAAAAAACAATAAGGTCATTTGGACTTCTAGAACTTCAAATATGGGCTAAACACTGAATATTGTTTGGGCTGCAAGATATATTCAGACTTCTTCATTGTTGCTATAATTTGGACCTGAAAATGGCCTTTTTTAAATCTTGGGCTCCATGAAAGTTGTAGGCTTATGTCTTACCTTTCCATCCATATAAAGTAGACCTAAATCTGAGATCTATAGCTCCAGATATGACC
>NW_011502698.1:5818-6586 GCF_000495115.2 Populus euphratica
ATTTACCATAAATTAAAGGTATCTTATATTATTAGATATATTATTATAAAGCATGCTTTAGTTGAGGAGTTATTGATATTTCAAGTGCAAAATGATTATATAAAACCTTCATAAAAATACACTTTTAAGTACTAATCACACCCTCCAACTAGCTTATTACTAGTCCCTAGTAATCAAAACGTTAAAATAAAACAATTTACAAATTCCACAAAGCAAGACATTCATCATTTAACTTCTATTAATTTATCCAGATAAAGAAACTCTCATTAAATTTATATATCTGCTCAATACCTCTTAAATAAGATATTAATAAGCCTATTTTTTGTGCTCAATATATCAACACATAATTATAGGGCTTTACATGGAAGAAAAAAAAATTTATTCCAATGTTTAAGGTTAACTTCCTCGGGTTGAGACTTTTTTTTTCTTTATATATATATATAAAACTTAAAATACAATGCATCTTTAACCCATATAATGAGCTCTCAGCTAATGATTCCAAACCAATTAGTTTTTAGGGCATTAGGTGTTGAGACACTCTTACGAACTTAGTAACTCGGGTTGTAGATATTGATACATAGATAGTGCAATGTTTGATTGCCTTAAGCTTTTTTCCTCAACCCATATAAAAAGCATTGGGTCAATAGCTTCCAAGTCAGTTGACTTTAGGGTATTAGGTATTAAAACACCTCTTCGGGCTTAATTGCTTAGGTTATGGAGGCTACGGAACCAAACTTATATATATTTTTATTATCATTATTTTTTTTT
>NW_011502698.1:6632-8537 GCF_000495115.2 Populus euphratica
AAACACAATAATAAAACCAAAAGACACAAAAATTCACAAATGAAGGCTCAAATCCAATCTAAGCTTTTTATGGCTTTCCTTGGATGACTAATTTAAGCAATTCATGGAAGGATCAATTACAGTAATGAAAGATTGTAGTTGGTCAATCAATTGTTCAGCCTTAGCAATAGAGATTATGATTTTTCATGCCGAAGATTTTAAAAATTCATGTTCCACAGCATGATCAAGAAACTATAATAACTTATCATAATAACCATTAACATTTAATAGACCTATGAGTTTATGGTGAATGTGAAGTTGGGCCCAAGAGAAAATATGAAAGTTTTCTTTTAATGTGGTCAGACTACTTGGTAAGGCAATAAAGGCATCAATATGGTTAAACATTGCATTCATTCGAGTAAACATTGTGGAGACCTGTAGTTCCTTTCCAATTGTTTTTCCAATATTGTCCCTTTATGCTAAAACTTTGGAGACGACCCCCAAAACTTGACTACCTCCTAAAATTCAGCTATTGACACACCTCCCATTAACTCAAGACTGACTGCCTCCCCCATACACTAAATGAATCTTTCTCTCAGCTAGCACTTGACCAAGATGATTTGCTGATTCTAAAAATTCTTTTTCTTTCCCAAAACTAGATCTACTGAAAATACAAACATTTCTTATATGGTGACTTGAGGAACTTGCCATTTCTACATATTTCTATATTTGTTGAATGTATGGGTTGAGTAGAAATGAAAGGAAAGAAAAAAGGATTTTATATATGAGAAATTAAAAAGGCAATCATATCACTTATATGGAGGCCAACTAGAGTCTCACACACACACTCTCTCTCTTTATTTATTTTTTTCAAAAAACATGTGTATGTACAGTGATTGTGGTTCATATTTTTCCTTGGTTTTACATCTAAGAATGGCTTAAACGCCCTATATGGGCTGGAGATAGGCTTCCCATTTAGTTTTTTTAAAACTAGCAAACAAGGTTTTTTTTAGTCAGATTTCCAAGACTATATTGAGAATGTTCCTTATAGAAATGGGGTCATAAATCATGAGATGGACAATGCACATCTCCATCAGGATATGTCTCAAAAGTTAATAAGAATTATCTAAAGATTCCTTATGTTTTGAAATAAATCCTGACTTTTGATAATTTTGACAAGCTTTTGCAGAATGCATGTGAGTTCTTGAATATGGTGGGTCAATAAAATCTATTTTGAAAGATTTTTGCAGCTGTGACAAGCTTTTACAGAATGCATGTGAGTCCTTGAATATGGTGGGTCAATAAAATCTATTTTGAAAGATTTTTGTAGCTGTCTTTTTTCATGAGAAATAACTCCCACATGCTTCAGAATGAAAAAGTTTAATGACACTACTTACCTCATTATTGGGAATAAATCTTTCAAATATTTGGTCAGGACAATATTTGAATGAGTTAGGGTCACCCTAATAAAAGTTTTGCACGTCGCTCAAAAAATTTCTTTTACCTTGGGTACTCCAATGAGATGAAAAATCTTCTAAAGTAAGAAAATTATTATTTTTATCATACGAAGGCATTGGACTAAGAGAAAGTAAGAATTCATCAAGAAAGTAATCATCGATTGGTGTGTTGTTGGATGTTGAATCTATAGTCACTCTTGACAAAATATTCGCATCAACATTTTTTATGCCTTTTTCATCCGTGATTTCTTCCTGAGGATAAATTATTTGCAAATCTTCAGATTTATCCAACTCATATTTACTTAAAATAGATTCAAGTTGATCATAAATTAATTCTTTAATATGATCTACTTCTTGTAAATCATTATCATCTCTAGGTTGTATGCAAATGTTGAAAATTCATCTCCAATGTCATGTTTCCACTTGATAGCTTTATCAATCCATTCCTACAATTAATCAATGCGTTAGA
>NW_011502698.1:8620-10506 GCF_000495115.2 Populus euphratica
GGGAATCAGTCTTTTCTTTGCAATGTTCAAGTTCAATCATTTCCTTACCCTCAGATATTAATTCATGATCTTTCTCACAAGGTTCAAGAATAGGTTTTTCAATAACTTTACTACTGCAAAAAGCAGTGACTAATCTGACTTGATCTATATGTTGGCTTCTAGAGCTACTTGCATTTGCATTATAGTATCCCTTGGGATTTTGTTTTGGTTGAGATGAAAACTTACCTTTCTCTTGGAAACTGAGAGCAGATGTCAATTTTACTAGAGTATCGTTAAAATCTATCATATTTTTTACGTATTGATTGTCTCTTACTTTTCAATGAATGCATGCAATGTTTCCTCAAGATTTCTTCTAGGAGGTGGAGCATAAGGAGGTGCATATCCATGAGAATTTTGGAAATTATGGCGTGCTTGAAACGGTGGTTGTGAAGTTTGTGCATTGTTGTTCTCACTCTTCCAACTAAAATTTGGGTGATTTCTCCAACCAGGGTTGTATGTTTGGGAGTATGGGTTATGGTTGGCCCTTTGAAAACTGTTTAAAGCATGGGCTTGTTCATGGAGACATTCTTTAAAAGAAGGCAAGGTTGGACAATCGTTGGTTGAGTGTTCATTTGTTTCACAGATTTGACACACAATGTTTTCAACAGATTTTAATTGACCACTCTTTTTCAATTCTAGTGCCTCGACTTTTCTAGCTAAAGATGCAAACTTGGCTTGAAGGTCATGATCTTCCCTAAGGTTGTACATACCTCCACTATATATGTATAAGGTTGAGTTTTACTCAGTGCCTCATAAGTACCTACATTGTTCTAATTTTGAGAATTTTCAGCTAACAAGTCTAAGTACTCTATTTTTTCATTAGGATCTTTATCTTCAAAGGTTCCATTGCATATCAATTCAACAATTTACCTATCTTTCGGTGTGAAGCCTTTATAAAAATATGAAACCAATCTTCATGTTTCAGAATCATGATGAGGGCAATTATTAAGTAAGTTTCGATATCTATCCCAACATAGGAAAAATGTTTCCCTTGGTTTTTGAGTGAAAATGATGATTTGTCTTTTGAAAGAGTTTGTTTTATGAGATGGAAAAAACTTCTTTAAAAATTATTCTTGTATTTCATCCCATATATGAATGGATCCCGGTCTCAAATTTTATAGCCATGTTTTAGCTTTTTCTTTTAATAAAAAAGAAAAAAGCTTTAATCTGATGGTGTTCATGCTACAATTTGAGTCATTATAGGTGTTACAAACCTCCTCAAATTTCCTTAAATGCAAGTATGAATTTTCTAAATCTAAGTCATAAAAAGAAGGTAAAAGTTAAATAATACCTAGCTTAAAATTAAAATAAGATGTATCGAGAGAAAAAACTATGCATGAGGGTGCACTTGTTCTTGTGGGATTCATGTGGTCTCTAAGTGTTGTAACATGGTTTTCTCATTATTCTCATTATAAAGGGATTGATTATCGTCTCTGGCTATATTTTCTAAAAATAATGAGGATACCTTACGAAGTCTACCACTTAATGTACGTGACCACACTCTCATGCAAGTGTAGGAATAAAATAAAAGGAAGAAAAAAACAAAAGAAGAAGAAACAAAGTTAGATACAAGAAAAGTGAAAAGAGAACATAAAATAAATGTTGTAATTTGTACAAGAATTTACCTCCCCGGTAACAACGTCAAAAACTTGACACGACCAAAAGATTGATGTCTTCTCCCAAGTGCAGGAGTGTCGAAGTAATAAATAACTCGGCAAGAATGGGGTTGAACTACAGGGAGATTAATTGTATAAATTATAGATAACAATAATACAACAAGAACAATAACAATAATGATATTAACAATAATAATAACAATAGTAGTAGTAGTAGTAGTAGTAGTAGTA
>NW_011502698.1:10774-11473 GCF_000495115.2 Populus euphratica
TAAACAAAATAAGAACATAAATAAGATAAAAGTTAACTAAGTAAAGGAAAGAAAATGAAAGGCATAAACTTGATATTAATGAAACCAAAACGTAAGCAATACAAAAATACAAAGTAAGAGCATGATCTTGATCTAAAAACCAAGATGCCTAAATACATGGCAAATACCTCCTTTTATAGGCCAAAATTAGGAACTATTGATTTGATAACTAATTGAAGAGTGGGTGGCCAACTCTTGACATGGTGATAATCCTTATCTTCTCTTGTCTAAATAAAACATCATTAATAACATCATAATTGGAACCACTTGTATACATAAAAGTTCTAAGAAATTATCTTAGCTTTTAAGGAAAAAATAATGAGGTCATTAAGACTTCTAGAACTCCAGATATGGGCCAAACACTAAACAGTGTTTTGGCTGTAAGACAAATTCAAACTTCTTTGTTATTGCTATAATTTGGACTTCAAAATAAATTTTTTAAATCTTAGGCTTTCTATAAAAGTTGTAGACCTGTGTCTTACCTTTCCATCCATATAAAGTGAATCTAAATCTGAGATCACAGCTCCAGATATGACCCAATTACCAAATAGTGTTACAGTTTGGATTGCACCAACATCTCTTTTCTAAGTTTGACCATTTCTTTGTACTTTCAATTTTAGTACTTAAACTTATCAATCAATCCTTTTATTTATATGATAG
>NW_011502698.1:11542-17280 GCF_000495115.2 Populus euphratica
TACATTATATTATTAGAGATGTTATTATAAAAAATATTTTAGTTAAGGAGTTGTTAATACTTCAAGTGCAAAAAAATGATATAAAACTTTAATAAAAATACACTTTTAAGTACTAATCACAGAACAAGATAATTTGATGATTCTAAAACTCCTTTTCTTTCCCAAGACTGGATCCATCAAAAATACAAATATTTCTTATGTGATGACTTGAGGAACCTGTTATTTCTACATGCTTTTATATCTACTAAATATATGGATTGACTAGAAATAAATGGAAGGAAAAGAAGATTTTATAGATGAGAAATTAACAATGCAATCATACCACTTATATGTAGGCCAGTTGGAGTCTCTCTCTCTCTCTCTTTTTAAAGAAGTTTTTTCTATCTCACAGAACAAACTCTTGCAAAAGACAAATCACCACTTTCACTTAAAAACTAAGAGAAACATTTTATCAATGTTGGGATAGGTATCGAGACTTGTTTAATACTTGTCCTCATCATGGTTTTGAAACATGGAGATTAGTTTCATATTTTTATGAAGGTTTAACACCTAGAGATAGGCAAATGGTTGAATTGATGTGCAACCTTAGAGAAGATCATGACCTCCAAGCCAAGTTTGCATCTTTAGCTAGAAAGTCAAAGCACTAAAATTGAAAAAGCATGGTCAATTAAAATTTCTTGAAAACATTACATGTCAAATTTCTGAAACTAATGAACATTTAACCAATGACTTTATAATTTTGCTTTCTTTTAAGGAATGTCTCCATGAACAAGCTCATGCTTTAAATAGTTTCTAAAAGCCCAATCATATCCCATACTCGCAAACATACAACCTTGTTTAGAGAAATCACTCAAATTTCAATTGGAAGAGTGATAATAATAATAATGCATAAACTTCATACCCATCACTTCAAGCACACTTTAATTTCCAAAATTCTTATTGATATGCACCTTCTTATACTTTACCTCCTAGAAAAAATATTGAGGAAACATTGCATATATCTATTGAAAAGCAAGAGGCAATCAATACTCAACTTGCTCAAAGTATGATAAATTTTAAAGATATTCTTACAAAGTTCACATATGCACTTAATTTCCAAGAGAAAGGTAAGTTTTCATCTCAACCACAACAAAATCTCAAGGGGCAATACAATGCAAATGCAAGTAGTTCTGAAAGCCAACACATGAATCAAGTCAAATCAGTCATCAGTTTTTGTAGTGGTAAGGTTATTGAAAAACCTACTCTTAAACTTTGTGAGAAACATGATGAGTCTGAATATTGAAAAGAAAAAAAACTGATTCCCTACCAGCACTTGTATTTCCTCATGTCATGACCAAACAAAGAAAATACAATCACAACTCAGAAATCTTTGAAACTTTCAAACAGGTAAGAATCAATATACCTTTGTTGAATGCTATTAAACAAATACCTTTCTATGCTAAATTTTTAAAAGATCTATGCATTATGAAGAAAAAACTAAATGTGAAAAAAATGGAGCATTTTTAGCCAAACAAGTACCATTCTTGAGAACAATAATGCTTTGAAATATAAATACCCTGATTGTCCTACAATTTCTTGTTTTATTGGAGAACATAAAATTAAAAAAGCTTTACTTGATCTTGGAGCTAGTGTGAATTTACTTTCATATTTAGTTTTTCAAGTTCTCAATCTAAGTGAGTTAAATCAAGTGCAAAATGATGAACATTTACCATAAATTAAAGGTATCTTATGGTATCAGACTTGTTATTATAAAACATGTTTTAGTTAAGGAGTTATTGATATTTCAAGTGTAAAATGATGATATAAAACCTTGATAAAAAAGTAATTTTAAGTATTAATCACACTCCCCCAACCAGCTTGTTACTAGTCCCTAGTAATCAAAATGTTAAAATAGAAAAACAATTTATAAATTCCACAATGCAAAACATTCATCATTCACCTTCCATTAATCTACTGCAGATATTGATACATAGATAGTGTAATGTTTGATTCCCTTAAGCTTTTCTCCTTAACTCATGTAATAACTGTTGGGCTAATAGCTCCGTTAGTTGGCTTTAGGGTATTAAGTGTTAAAATACCCCTTCTGACTTAATTGCTTAAGTTTGGGAGGTTATAAAACCAAACTTATCTATGTTTTTATTATCATTATTTTTTTGCTCTGTTTTTTTTGTTTTTTTGCAAATTATGTACCATCACTTTTCCTTAGTTGTTACCTTGAACAAAAGAACATAAATAATATAATAATCCAATGTGTAACCCACAATCATATGTTAAAGTATGTGTTGTGTGTGTGAAAATAAAGATTTAAAAATACTTATTAAATAAGTATAAGAGCAAAATTAAGTGATAATAATACGAGAGTATGTAAAACTGAATATTTCAAGAAGTATTTTGATAGACTTTGATAAGAATGTTTACTAAGATATGTCTCAAGAGTCACTTTAACAAAAGAACTCATTTACTCTGTCATCCTAGTAACAATGAGTTTGCAAATGATTTATAAAATAGAAAACACAGTTAGTTAATTATTTTTTTTATATCAATTATTACCCTCTTCAAATGGTTTATGAAATTGAAAATACAATTAGTTAATTATTTTTTTATATCAATTACTACCCTCTCCCCCTAACCAAAACAAGACATTGTCCATAATATCCTATGGTAGAAAGATAGAGTGTAAAAGATATCACCTGAAACATCGAACACTAACAGACTTGAAACACACTTAAACAAATATAGGAAATAACAAAACAAAATAATATGCTATTAATAAAACAAGAAGATAGAAATTTTTATAAATTAATACTTAAATTGTATTTACAATTATGGCTCATATTTTCCCTTAGTTTTATGTTCAAGAAAGACTTAAACGCCCTTTATGGGTCGGGGAATTTATGAGTCGGGGAATGACTTCCTATCCAGTTTTCTTAAAAACTGGCAAACAAGGTCTTTTATAGTCAAATTCTCAAGACTAAGATGATCATGCTCTTTATGAAATAGGGTCATAAATCATGAATTGCAAGATGTACATCTCCACTAGGATGCATCTCAAGAGTTAATAGAAGATTATCTAAAAACTGTTTACTCAAGCCATCCTTAATGAATTGTATTTTATCTTCACAATTTATAGATACCATTCCTAAAAAATGACATTATGCATTACAAATCCATCTGACACATCGATGACAGACTTGTGGTCGTTTTGCGAGACGTTTCTTTGCAAAAGTACTTTTACATATCCTAAGCATGTACGAAGTAAAAGAATTGGAAAACTCACCTAATAATCAAACTTTTATTTCAATCATCCAATGAATATTTTTTGGAATTCATGATTCATTAACAATATTAATCTTGCACACCTAGCACGGTAAATTTTTATAATCGCATTAATACTTTTTTTAATTTTTAAAGAGTGGTGTCTATTTTTAAATAAAAATTAGAGAAGAGATTCAATGAAGGGAGAAAGAGCAAAGAATTGTACAAATACATACAAAGATATCAGTTATCATAGGAAACTAAAAGAACCGACTTAAGAGTCACGAAATGCTATTATCCATCATTTAACTGAGATGAGAGAGACTAGCAAAATAAGAGTTACAAAAAAAAAACATATAAACAACATGAGAAAAACAAAATAATCAACCTTTATCTAAAGGATCATTCAACCAATTGATTCATTTTCACTTGAAAAAATAACAAAGTAAGCTTTCAAACAATGTCTATTTACCTTAAAAATATTCTCATTCTTTCAATTTTTAATATTAAAGACCTTATAAGGATACACATGTTTCACAATAAATGGACCACTCCATCTTAATTTTAGCTTTTCAGGAAATAAATGGAGTTGAGAATTATAAAGCAAAACTTTTTGACCAGTATAAAATTTTTGACAATTTTCATAAGTTTTGCATAGTACATATGTATCCTTTGATTAGTACTTAAAAGTGCATGTTTATAAAGGTTTTATATCATCATTTTGTATTTGAAGTATCAATAACTCCTTAACTAAAGCATGTTTTTATAATAACAAGTGTAATATCATAAGATACCTTTAATTTATGGTAAATGTTCATCCTAAATGCAGGCCAATCATATAAATGAAAGGATTGATTGATGAATTGAAGTACTGAAATTAAAAAGAGAAAGAGAGGGTGAAGCTTAGAAAAGAGATGCTAGTTTTGTCCAAACAAGAACATTATTCGGTAATTGAATCATAACTAAAGTTGTAGAACTTGAATTTAGGTTTGCTTTATATGGATGGAAAGCTAAGATATAGCCCTAAAGTTTTCATGAGAAGCCAAGACTCAATTCTACTATTTGGAAGTCCAAATCTTAGCAACAACATAAAAGTCTGAATTTGTCCTGCAGCCCAGATATTATTCAGTGTTCAGCCTATATCTCGAGTTCTAGAAGTCCAAATAACCTTATTGTTTTTTTTCTAGAAAGTGAGATAATTTTCTAGAACTTTCATGAGTAACAATTATCTAAATTTTATCAATGATGTTTTGTTTAGACAAGAAGAAAAGGATCGTGACCAAGTCAAGATGTGCCCACCCATTCAACAATTAGTCATTAAATCAATAGTTCTAAATTTTAATATTTACAAGTATTAGCATTATTTGAATAAGATAACTAATGTAATCATGTTAATAATTATTTATAATCCGATTGGAATCTCATTTGCGTATAGTTTTCAATTGAGTGATAAAAAAAGTTTATACTATACTTGTTTGAAATACCATTAGTGGATCCTCTAACCTTGATATTTGTTGTTATCACTGTTTAATTCTCACATTGATCTTCCATGTCAAAGTTCTCATCAACTTCTTCTTCTTCTTCTTCTATTATTATTATTATTATTATTATTATTATTATTATTATTATTACTATTACTATTGTTGTTGTTGTTTT
The DNA here is from genome assembly GCF_000495115.2 of Populus euphratica. Lineage (NCBI taxonomy): Eukaryota > Viridiplantae > Streptophyta > Magnoliopsida > Malpighiales > Salicaceae > Populus > Populus euphratica. The sequence goes on from NW_011502698.1 coordinate 16,454, forward strand.
ATGGTTATTTATAATTTATACAATTAACCTTCCTATGATTCGACCCTGGTCTTACCGGGTTATTTATTACTTCGACAGTCTTGCACTTTGGAGAAAACATTAATCTTTTGGTCATGTCATCATTAAACATGGTGGGAATTTATTTTGTAAAATTTTCACGATTGTCTTCTTTGATGAAAAATAACCCATACATGCCTTAGAATGACAAAATTTAATGACATTACTTACCTCATTGTCGAGAATGCATCTTTAAAATATTTAATTAGGATAAATTTTGAATAAGTAAGGGTTATCCTAATAAAAATTCATCACTTTATTTAAAAACTTTCTTTTGTCATAGGTATTTCAATGAGCTAGCAAATCTCCTGTTGCAAGAAAATTGATAAAATTAGCAAACTAAGGTGTTAAACTAAGAGAAAGTAAGGATTCATCAGAAAAGTAATCATTGATTGGTGTGATTCGAAAGTTAAATTTATTATCACTCTTGACAAAAGATCTGTGTTAACAATTTCGGTGCCTTTCTTGTCCTTGATTTCTTCTTGAGAATGAATCATTTATAATTCTTCAGATTCATCAAACTCAATTTTGCTCAAGATAGATTCAACTTGATCATAAACTAATTCTTCTATAAAATCTACTTATTATAAATCATTATCATCTCCAGGTTGCTTACAAATATTGAAAATATTCATCTCTAATGTCATATTTTCAAATGATAGCTTCATCAGTCCATTCCTACTATTAATTAATACACCAAAATTTGCAATAAAATAGACATTAATTTTGCTGTGGTTGAGATGGAAAGTTACCTCTCTCTTGAAAACTAA
>NW_011502737.1:0-16889 GCF_000495115.2 Populus euphratica
ACAATAACAATAACAATAACAACAATAATAATAATAATAATAATAATAATAATACTAATAATACTAATAATAATAATAATAATAATAGTAGTAGTAGTAATATTAATAATAATAATAAAGAAAGAGAAGAAGAAGAAGATGATGATGATGAGAACTTGGAGATCAAATATTAATGTAAGGATTAAGCAATAATAATAACAAATGTCAAGGTTAGAGGTTCCACTAATGGTCTATCAAACAAGTATAGTATAAACTCTTATTATTGAATTGGAAACCACACACAAAGGAGGTTCCAATCAGATTACATATTGTTAACATGATTACATTAGTCATCTTATTCAATTAATGCTAATACTTGTAAATCTCGTCAAACATTCATGATTATAACTTATGTTAACAACAAATCAAGTTCCTTTCATAGCTCAGGTGTCGGTTATACCATACATTATGGGCTATGAAAGTGCCAAGCATTTGTTGTACCAAATGTTATACAACATAAATCAAGATTAGTCATTTAACAAGCAAAGTATTAAAGAGTGAACAAGATAACAAATATAAAACATGTTAGCATCAAACATTAAAGTCCATATTAAGTTTACATTATACTTATTCTTACACCATTAGTGTAACCTTTTCACCTTGACATAATCAACTTAGCTAGACATAATGAAAGAAAGCAAAATAGATAAACAAAATAAGAACATAAAAGTTAACTAAGTAAAGCAAAGGAAATGAAAGGCATAAACTTGATATTAATGAAAGTAAAGCATAAACATTACAAAAAATACAAAGAGAGAAAGGAAGAGCATGATCTTGATCTGGAAACCAAGATGCCTAAATGCATGGCAAATGACTCCTTTTATAGGCCAAAATTGGGAACTCTTGATTTGATGACTAATTGATAAGTGGGTGGCCAACTTTTGACTTGGTGACAATCCTTATCTTCTCTTGTCTGCCCAAAACGTCATTGATAACGTCAAAACTGGAGCCAGGTGCAAACATGAAAGTTGTAGGCAATTGTCTCAGCTTTCTTGTGTAAAACATTCAGCTCATTTGGACTTCTAGAACTCCAGATATGGCCAAAATACCGAACAGTGCTCGGGCTGGAAGACAGATTCGGGCTTCTTTGTTGTTGCTACAATTTGGACTTGATAATGGCCTTTTTAGATCTTGGGCTCCATATGAAAGTTGTAGGCCTATGTCTTACCTTTCCATCCATATAAATTGGACCTAAATCTAAGATCTGTAGCTCCAGATATGACCCAATTACCAAACAGTGTTCCGGTTTGGATTGCACCGACATCTCTTCTCTAAGTTTGACCATCTCTTTATCCATGCAATTTAGGTTCTTCAAGTCATCAATCAATCCTTTCATTTATGTGATAGACCTGCATTAAAAATAGACATTTACCACAAATTATAGGTATCTTATATTATTAGATATATTATTATAAAACATGCTTTGGTTAAGGAGTTATTGATACTTCAAGTGCAAAATGATGATATAAAACCATGATAAAAATACACTTTTAAGTACTAATCAATTGGTCCATCTTGATCTTAGCTCTCTAGGGAATGAATAGAGTTGAGAATTATAAAACAAAACTTTTTGACCAGTATCAATCTTTTGACAATTTTCACAATTTTTGCAGAATGCATGCGTGTCTTGCATGTGTGTCCTTGAACATGGTGGGCCAATAAAATCCATTTTGAAAGATTTTTGCAGCTGTCTTTTTTGACGAGAAATAACTTCCACATGCTTCAGAATGACAAAGTTTAATGACACTACTTACCTCATTGTCGGGAATGAATCTTTGAAATATTTGATCAGGACAATATTTGAATAAGTTAGGGTCATCACAATAAAAGCTCTTCACTTCGTTCAAAAACTTTTCTTTGTCTTGGGTACTCCAATCAGCTAGCAAATCTCCTAAAGCAAGAAAATTAATATTTTTATCACACCAAGGCATTGAACTAAGAGAAAGTAAGGATTTGTTAGGAAAGTAATCATCGATTGGTGTGATGTCAGATGTTGAATCTGTTGTCACTGTTGACAAAAGATTCGCATCAATATTTTATGTGCGTGTTTCATCCATGATTTCTTCCTCAGAATAAATCATTTGCAAATCTTCAGTTTCATCCAATTCATTTTTACTTAAAGTAGATTCAAGTTGATCATAAACTAATTCCTCAATATGATCTACTTCTTGTAAATCATTATCATCTCCAGGTTGCTTGCAAATGTTGAAAATATTCATCTCCAATGTCATGTTTCCAAATGATAGCTTCATCAGTCCATTCCTACAATTAATCAATGCGTTAGAGGTTGCAAGAAACGGACGTCCTAAAATAACAGGAAATGAATTACATGCTTCAATAGGTTCTGTGTCCAAGACAATAAAATCCACAGGATAAATGAATTTATCGACTTGTACTAACACGTCTTCAATTATTCCTCTAGGCACTTTTACAGATCTATCGGCAAGTAAAAGAGATATAGAAGTTGGTTTTAACTCACCTAGATTGAGACTTTGAAAAACTGAATATGGAAGTAAATTCACACTAGCTCCAAGATCAAGTAAGGCTCTTTCAATTTTATGCTTTCCAAAAAAGTAGGAAATTGTAGGACAACCAGGGTCTTTATATTTCAAAGCATTATTGTTTTGAAGAATGGCACTTACTTGTTCCGCTAGAAAGGCTTTCTTTTTCACATTCAGTTTCCTCTTCACAGTGCATAGATCTTTCAAAAATTTAGCATAGGAAGGAACCTCTTTAATTGCATCCAGCAAAGGTATATTGATCCTTACCTGTTTGAAAATTTCATAAATTTCAGAATTGTGATTGACTTTCCTTTGTTTGGTCATGGCTTGAGGAAATGGAAGTGCTGGCGGTGAATCAGTCGTTTCTTTGCAATTTTCAGATTCATCCCCTTCCTTACCCTCAGAGATTGATTCATCATCTTTCACATAAGGTTCAAGAGAGGGTTTTTCAATAACCTTACCACTGCGCAGAGTAGTGACTGATTTGACTTGATCCATGTGTTGGCTTCCGGAACTACTTGCATTTGCATTGTATTGCCCTTTGGGATTTTGTTGTGTTTGAGATGGAAACTTACCTTTCTCTTGGAAACTGAGAGCAAATGTTAATTTAGCAAGAGTATCTTTAAAATCTGTCATGTTTTAAGCAAGTTGAGTATTGATTGTCTCTTGCTTTTCAATGAATGCATGCAATGTTTCCTCAAGATTTCTTCTAGGAGGTGGAGCATAAGGAGGTGCATATCCATGAGAATTTTGGAAATTATGGTGTGCTTGAAACGGTGGTTGTGAAGTTTGTGCATTGTTGTTCTCACTCTTCCAACTAAAATTTGGATGATTTCTCCAACCAGGGTTGTATGTTTGTGAGTATGGGTTGTGGTTGGGCCTTTGGAAACTGTTTAAAGCATGGGCTTGTTCATAGAGACATTCCTTAAAAGAAGGCAAGGTTGGACAATTGTTGGTCGAGTGTTCATTTGTTTCACAGATTTGACACACAATGTTTTCAACAAATTTTAATTGACCACTCTTTTTCAATTCTAGTGCCTCGACTTTTCTAGCTAAAGATGCAAACTTGGCTTGAACGTCATGATCTTCCCTAAGGTTGTACATACCTCCACTAGATGTATGAGGTTGAGTTTTACTCGGTGTCTCACAAGTACCCGCAGTGTCCCAATTTTGAGCATTTTCAGCTAACAAGTCTAAGTACTCCATTGCTTCATCAGGGTCTTTATCTTCAAAAGTTCCATTGCACATCAATTCAACCATTTGCCTATCTTTAGGTGTTAACCCTTCATAGAAATGTGAAACCAATCTCCATGTTTCAAAACCATGATGAGGGCAAGTACTAAGCAAGTCTCGATACCTATCCCAACATTGATAAAATGTTTCTCCTGGTTTTTGAGTGAAAGTGGTGATTTGTCTCTTGAAAGAGTTTGTTCTATGAGATGGGAAAAACTTCTTCAAAAACTGTTGTTGCATTTCATCCCAAGCACGAATGGATCCTGGTCTTAAATTTTGTAGCCATGTTTTAGCTTTATCTTTTAATGAAAAAGGAAAAAGCTTTAATCTAATGGTGTTAATGCTACAATTTAAATTATTATATGTGTTGCACACCTCCTCAAATTCCCTTAAATGCAAGTATGGATTTTCCAATTCTAAACCATGAAAAGAAGGTAAAAGTTGAATAATACCTGATTTAAAATTAAAATGAGATGCATCGGGAGGAAAAATTATGCATGATGGTGCACTTGTTCTTGTGGGATTCATGTGGTCTCTAAGTGTTCTAGCACGGTTATTCTCATTATTTTCATTATGAAGTGATTGATTATCTTCTTCGGCCATATTTTCTGAAAATGATGAGGATACCCTACAAAGTCTACCACTTGATGTACGTGACCACACTCTCATGCATGTGTAGGAATAAAATAAAAAGAAGAACAAGAAAGCAAAAGAAGGAGGAAGAAAACAAAATAAAAAGAAACAAAGTTATATACAAGAAAAGTGAAAAAAGAAAATAAAATAAATACTATAATTTATACAAAACTTACCTCCCCGGCAACGGTGCCAAAAACTTGACACGACTAAAAGGTTGATGTCTTCTCCCAAGTGCAGGAGTGTCAAAGTAATAAATAACCCGGCAAGACCGGGGTCGAACCACAGGGAGGTTAATTGTACAAATTATAGACAACAATTATAAACAACAATAATAGCAATAATAACAACAACTATAATAATAATAATAATAATAATAATACTAGTAGTAGTAGTAGTAGTAGTAGTAATAATAGTAGTAGTAATAATAATAATAATAATAAAGAAAGAGAAGAAGAAGAAGATGATGAGAACTTGGAGATGAAAAATTAATGTAAGGATTAAACAATAATAATAACAAATGTCAAGGTTAGAGGTTCCACTAATGGTATATCAAACAAGTATAATATAAACTCTTATTATTGAATTGGAAACCACACACAAAGGAGGTTCCAATCAAATTATATATTGTTAACATGATTACATTAGTCATCTTATTCAATTAATGCTAATACTTGTAAATCTCGTCAAGCATTCATTATTATAACTTATGTTAACAACAAATCAAGTACCTTTCATAGCTCAGGTGTCGGTTATACCATACATTATGGGCTATGAAAGTGCCAAGCATTTGTTGTACCAAGTGTTATACAACATAAATCAAGATTAGTCATTTAACAAGCAAAGTATTAAAGAGTGAACACGATAACAAATATAAAACATGTTAGTATCAAACATTCAAGTCCATATTAAGTTTACATTATACTTATTCGTACACCATTAGTGTAACCTTTTCACCTTGACATAATTAACTTAGCTAGACATAATGAAAGAAAAGAAAATAAATAAACAAAATAAGAACATAAAAGTTAACTAAGTAAAGGAAAGGAAATGAAAGGCATAAACTTGATATTAATGAAAGTAAAGCATAAACATTACAAAAAATACAAAGAGAGAAAGGAAGAGCATGATCTTGATCTGAACACCAAGATGCCTAAATGCATGGCAAATGCCTCCTTTTATAGGCCAAAATTGGGAACTATTGATTTGATGACTAATTGATAAGTGGGTGGCCAACTTTTGACTTGGTGACAATCCTTATCTTCTCTTGTCTGCCCAAAACGTCATTGATAACGTCCGAACTGGAGCCAGGTGCAAACATGAAAGTTGTAGGCAATTGTCTCAGCTATCTTGTGTAAAACATTCAGCTCATTTGGACTTCTAGAACTCCAGATATGGCCAAAATACCGAACAGTAATCGGGCTGGAAGATAGATTCGGGCTTCTTTGTTGTTGCTACAATTTGGACTTGATAATGGCCTTTTAAGATCTTGGGCTCCATATGAAAGTTGTAGGCCTATGTCTTACCTTTCCATCCATATAAATTGGACCTAAATCTGAGATCTGTAGCTCCAGATATGACCTAATTACCGAACAGTGTTCCGGTTTGGATTGCACCGATATCTCTTCTCTAAGTTTGACCATCTCTTTATCCTTGCAATTTAAGTTCTTCAAGTCATCAATCAATCCTTTCATTTATGTGATAGGCCTGCATTAAAAATAGACATTTACCACAAATTATAGGTATCTTATATTATTAGATACATTATTATAAAACATATTTTAGTTAAGGATTTATTGATACTTCAAGTGCAAAATGATGATATAAAACCATGATAAAAATGCACTTTTAAGTACTAATCACAAGTCTTGATACCTATCCCAATATTGATAAAATATTTCTCCTGGTTTTTGAGTGAAAGTGGTGATTTGTATTTTGAAAGAGTTTTATTCCATAAGAAGGGAAAAACTTCTTTAAAAATTGTTGTTGCATTTCATCCCAAACACGAATGGATCCTAGTCTTAAAATTTGTAGCCATGTTTTAGCTTTATCTTTTAATGAAAAAGAAAAAAGCTTTAATATGATGGTGTTCATGCTATAATTTAAGTCATTATAGGTGTTACAGACCTCCTCAAATTCCCTTAAATGCAAGTATGGATTTTCTAAATATACACCATGAAAAGAAGGTAAAAATTAAATAATACCTAGCTTAAAATTAAAATAAGATGCATTAGGAGGGAAAACTATGCATGATGGTGCACTTTCTTGTGGGATTCATGTGGTCTTTAAGTATTCTAACACGATTATTCTCATTATGAAGTGATTGGTTATCTTCTTTGGCCATATTTTTTGAAAATGATGAGGATACTCTACAAAATCTACCACTAAATATACGTGGCCACACTCTCATATATGTGTAGGAAAGGAAGAAGAAAACAAAAGAAGAAGAAACAAGAGAAAAGAAATAAAGTTATATACAAGAAAAGTGAAAAGGGAAAATAAAATAAAACTATAATTTATACAAGAACTTACCTTCCCGGCAGTATAGTATAGTATAAACTCTTATTACTCAAATGTCAAGGATAGAGGATCCACTAATGATACGTCAAACAAGTATAGTATAAACTCTTATTACTTAAATGGAAACCACACACAAAGGAGGTTCCAATCCGATTATATATTGTTAACATGATTACATTAGTTATCTTATTCAAAAAATGCTAATACTTGTAAATATTATCACGCATTCATGCTTATAACTTATGTTAACAACAAATCAAGTTCCTTTCATAGCCCAGGTATCAGTTATACCATATAGTATGGGCTATGAAAGTGCCAAATATTTGTTGTACCAAGTGTTATACAACATAAATCTAGATTAATCATTTAACAAGCAAAGTATTAAAGAGTGAACAAGATAACAAATATAAAATATGTTAATATCAAACATTAAAGTCCATATTAAGTTTACACTATACTTATTCTTACACCATTAATGAAACCTTTTCACCTTGACATAATAAACTTAGAAAACATAATGAAAGAAAGAAAAATAAATAAACAAAATAAAAACATAAATAAGATAAAAGTTAACTAAGCGAAGGAAAAGAAATAAAAGGCATAAACTAGATATTAATGAAAATAAAACTTAAAATAAAAAAAAATACAAAGAGAGAAAGCAAAAGTATGATCTTGATCTAGAGACCAAGATGCCTAAATGCATGGCAAATTCCTCCTTTTATAGGTCAAAATTGAAAACTATTGATTTGATGACTAATTAATGAGTGGGTGGCCAACTCTTGACTTAGTGACAATCATTATCTTCTCTTGTCTGCCCAAAATGTCATTGATAACATTAGAATTAGAATCACTTAAAACATGAAAGTTGTAGGAAATTATCTCAACTTTCCAAAAAAAAAAAAAGAGATCATTTGGACTTCTAGAACTCCAGATATGAGCCAAACATTAAATAGTACGTGGGTTGTAGAACAGATTCAGACTTTTTTGTTATTGCTATAATTTGGACTTGAAAATAGCCTTTTTAAATCTTGGGCTCCATATGAAAGTTATAGGCCTGTGTCTTACCTTTCCATCCTTATAAAGTAGACCTAAATCCTAGATTTATAGCTCTAGATATGTTCTAATTACCAAACAGTATTCCAGTTTGGACTACACCAACATCTCTTTTCTAAGTTTGGCCATGTCTTTGTCCTTTCAATTTCAATTCTTAAATTCATTAATCAATCCTTTTATTTATGTAATAAGCTTGCATTTAAAATAAAAATTTACCATAAATTAAAGGTATCTTATATTATTAAATATGTTATTATAAAACATGTTTTAGTTAAGGAGTAATTGATACTTCAAATGCAAAATGATGATATAAAACCTTGATAAAAATGCACTTTTAAGTACTAATCACTTGTCTACTCTCATTATAATTATAACATATTGTCTTAAGAGTTCCCACATTTAGATCTCCCATTTTGCCCTCCTCCTTTTAAGGTTATAATACCAAAATTTGTTGTTTCTTATCAATCACAAAAGGAAACATTTTGCGTGCTTTTACATTACTCAACATATTACTTGTGTCATTAAGGATAATATGAAAAATGTAATTTTTTCCATAATAATTACATGTAGCTCTAGTGGCTTTTTTGCAATGTCATAGTTACACAAATTAATTACCATAACATAAATAAACAAGATAGTATAGAGCAAGTAAGGGGTCGATCCCACGAGAAAGTTTTAGTTCAAATTTTTATGCTATACGATATACAATTGGAATGAATTTTGAGATTATCTAGACTATAGTAAAATTAAACAATCAAGCTAAATTAAATAAATTAAATAAATTATCAAGAGAACAAATCTTTGTTTCAAGCAAACATCCACCTACGAAAATCAGAATAGATCATTAAAACAAAACATCAATTTATATTCTGAATCCTTATCTTTTCTTAACATTGGTTAGTTAATAGATCTGCTATCTAACTAAACTTAACCATCAAACAATACAATGTTCATGCTAGTAATTAAAATTCAATGGCAACCTAAAAAATTAGATAAGTTGATTAATCTAGACAACATAACTGTCCACAATTCATGTTTGATTTGATTGAATGTTTTTCTTAAGATTAATAATATAGATGTGATATGATTATTAAACTTGATTGCTTTACAAGTTCATATATCACAACTCCGATTTCGATAGCGAACTTAGAAATAAATTGTTCGCAATAATAACTTAGAGTTTGCTCTACGAATTAAAATAAGCAATCCTATGAAATAAGCATAGAAAAACAAACATATCCATTCTTCATATTAACTAAAAAGAATAGATAAAATAAATCTCACAATTCTTGATATGCAAAGATTTTTGTATCATTGCAACCAAGAAAAAGAGTTTAGCCTTGAATGGCTATTGAACAACTAATCAAAAAGAAAGAAGAATGTATGATTTCAGGTTTTTTATAGGAAGGTACATTTTCTCTCTCTTGGTTGGCCACCCCCTCTTCCTTTCTCCCTCTCTTTTTTAAATTTATGATTTTTTTTCTATCAATAGCATTTCTTAATTCTATCTTCAACATTTTTTTCCTTGATGTATGGAGATAAGGTTGTTTACATCTAATATTCATGGTTGATATTAGGGTAATTTTGATTGCTAGAATTAAATAGTAAAAAAGTAGCCATATATCTATAACCCAACACAGAAAACGTAGAAATATTAATATTGCGGCGATAAAGCAATGAGTTTTCATAAGAATAACTCAGAACCCACACTAATTATTCAACTTTATATAGCCAAGATGGAAAAACAAAATTTCATGCAAAAAGAAAACAAGTAGAGAAAAGAGAAAATTCATTGTTATCTATTGATTAGTACTTAAAAGTGCATTTTTATCATGGTTTTATATCATCATTTTGCACTTGAAGTAGCAATAACTCCTTAACCAAAGCATGTTTTATAATAATATATCTAATAATATAAGATACCTTTAATTTGTGGTAAATGTTCATTTTAAATGCAGGCCTATCACATAAATGAAAGGATTGATTGATGACTTTAAGAACTTAAATTGCAAGGATAAAGAGATGGTCAAACTTAGAAAAGAGATGTCGGTGCAATCCAAACCGGAACACTGTTCGGTAATTGGATCATATCTGGAGCTATATATCTCAGATTTGGTTCCACTTTATATGGATAGAATCCAATTTATATGGATGGAAAGGTAAGACATAGGCCTACAACTTTCATATGGAGCACAAGATCTAAAAAGGCCATTTTCAAGTCTAAATTGTAGCAACAACAAAGAAGCCCGAATCTATCTTCCAGCCTGAGCACTGTTCAGTATTTTGGCCATATCTGGAGTTCTAGAAGTCCAAATGAGTTGAATCTTTTACACAAGAAAGCTGAGACAATTGCCTACAACTTTCATGTTTGAAACTGGCTCCAATTTTGACGTTATCAATGACGTTTGGGGCAGACAAGAGAAGATAAGGATTGTCACCAAGTCAAAAGTTGGCCACCCACTTATCAATTAGTCATCAAATCAATAGTTCCCAATTTTGGCCTATAAAAGGAGGCATTTGCCATGCATTTAGGCATCTTGGTTTCCAGATCAAGAGCATGCTCTTCTTTTCTCTCTTTGTATTTTTTGTAATGTTTATGCTTTGCTTTCATTAATATTAAGTTTATGCGTTTCATTTCCTTTCCTTTCCTTAGTTAACTTTTATGTTCTCATTTTGTTTATCTATTTTGCTTTCTTTCATTATGTCTAGCTAAGTTAATTATGTCAAGGTGAAAAGGTTACACTAATGGTGTAAGAATAAGTATAATGTAAACTTAATATGGACTTTAATGTTTGCTACTAACATGTTTTATATTTGTTATCTTATTCACTCTTTAATACTTTGCTTGTTAAATGACTAATCTTGATTTATGTTGTATAACACTTGGTATAACAAATGCTTTGCACTTTCATAGTCCATAATGTATGGTATAACCGACACCTGAGCTATGAAAGGAACTTGCTTTGTTGTTAACATAAGTTATAATCATGAATGCTTGACGAGATTTACAAGTATTAGCATTAATTGAATAAGATGACTAATGTAATCATGTTAACAATACATAAACTGATTGGAACCTCCTTTGTGTGTGGTTTCCAATTCAATAATAAGAGTTTATACTATACTTGTTTGATATACCATTAGTGGAACCTCTAACCTTGACATTTGTTATTATTATTGTTTAATCCTTACATTAATTTTCCACCTCCAAGTTCTCATCATCTTCTTCTTCTTCTCTTTCTTATTATTATTATCACTACTACTACTATTACTACTACTACTACTACTACTACTACTACTACTACTACTACTGCTACTATTATTAGTATTATTAGTATTATTATTATTATTATTGTTATTATTATTATTGTTGTTGTTGTTATTGTTATTGTTATTGTTGTTGTATTATTGTTATTTATAATTTGTACAAATAACCTCTTGTGGTTCGACCTCGGTCTTGTCGGGTTATTTATTACTTCGACACTCCTGCACTTGGGAGAAGACATCAATCTTTTAGTCATGTCACCTATCTAGATATATTGGTTGCATTTATCAAGATGAATTGGAGGTTTGGTTGTTGGTTGGGTAGATCGAGAGGATAGAGATACAAAGACCAACAACAATGATGAAGGATAGAAAAATAATGATTAGTGATCGATGATAGAAAGAATGAAGAAAGATGAAAGACATAGAGAAAGCTGAGGAAGACAGTTGTTTTTGGCTTTGATTTAGGGTTATAAGAGACGAGAGACAAAGAAAAAGCTTGGGAATGAGTTCTTTGAACTAGTCAATTTAGAGTGACAAACCATATACTAAAAATATCATATATAAATCAAGCCACCCCTTCTCTTAGCTCACATTTTGATACCTAAAGAACATGAACATGAATAATAATCCTTTTAACACAAACACAACCAAAACACTAGAATTAGCAAAAAATAAAAATAAAAAAAAATAAAAAAATCTAATCAATAAAATAAAACCTCCAAAATTTCCTCCTTCGTATAAGAGAGAATTTGAGCACCACCAAAACCCTAGAATTCCATGATGACAATTGACAAAACCTTCATTGCTCTTCCTTAATTTACAGTCACTAAACAAAATATAAACAATTTAATATTTCATTTTTTTAACAAGTCACAATGCATTATCATTGATTTTCAATGCTACAATTCAAAAGAAAATCAAATAATTAACTTGCTATATGTTTCTTTGAGAACAAAACATGTGAGAGATTCCATCACCTAGTATAGACAATCACGATAAAACATGAATTAATGTGAGAAATCAATTACAATAGTAATTTTGTTATTTGATTTAGGAAAAATCACAGGTTCTTCAAAATCGAAGAGAGAGGTCGAAAAACAATTTGTTGTTTGGTGTCTTTAATTGTTATATGCAATTTGATTAGTATTTAAAAGTGCATTTTTATCAAGGTTTTATATTATCATTTTGCACTTGAAGTATCAATAACTTCATAACTAAAGCATGTTTTATACTAACATATCTAATAATATAAGATATCTTTAATTTATGGTAATGTTTATTTGAAATGCAGGCCTATCATATAAATGAAAGAATTGATTGATGAGTTTAAGAACTAAAATTGAAAGGACAAAGAGATCGCCAAACTTAGAAAAGAGATACCTGTGTAGTCCAAACCAGAATATTATTTGGTAATTGGATCATATCTGGAGTTGTAGATCTCGGATTTAGGTCTACTTTATATGGATGGAAAGGTAAGACATAGGTCTACAACTTTCATATGGAGTGTAAGATTTAATAAGGCCATTTTCAAGTCCAAATTGTAGCAACTATGAAGAAGTCCAAATCTATCTTGTAGCCCGAACACTATTCAGTGTTTGGCCCATATCTGAAGAAGTCCAAATGACTTTCATTTTTTTTCCAGGAAAGCTGAGGCAATTTCCTACAACTTTTATATTTTCTAGCGGTTCCAATTCTAACATTGTCAATGATGTTTTGGGCATACAAGAGAAAAGAAGGATTGTCACCAAATCAAGAGTTGGCCACTCACTCATCAATTAGTCATCAAATCAATAGTTTCCAATTTTGGTCTATAAAAGGAGGCATTTGCCATGCATTTAGACATCTTGGTTTGCAGATCAAGATCATGCTCTTGCTTTCTCTCTTTGTATATTTATAATGTTTAAGTTTTATTTTTATTAATATCTTGTTTATGCCTTTCAATTCCTTTCCTTTACCTAGTTAACTTTTATCTTATTTATGTTCTTACATTGTTTATTTATTTTTCTTTCTTTTATTATGTTTAGTTAAGTTTATTATGTCAAGGTGAAAAGGTTATACTAATGGTGTAAGAATAAGTATAGTGTAAACTTACATGGACTTTCATGTTTGATACTAACATATGTTATATTTGTTATCTTGTTCACTCTTTAATACTTTACTTGTTAAATGATTAATCTAGATTTATGTTATATAATACTTCATATAATAAATGTTTGGCACTTTCATAGCCCATACTGTATGGTATAACCGTCACCTAAGCTATAAAAGAAACTTGATTTGTTGTTAACATAAGTTATAATCATGAATACCTGATGAGATTTACAAGTATTAGCACTAATCGAATAAGATAACTAATGTAATCATGTTAAAAATTTATAATCTAATTGGAACCTCATTTTTGTGTGGTTTTCAATTGAATAATAAGAGTTTATACTATACTTGTTTGAAATACCATTAATGGATCCTCTAACCTTGACATTTGTTGTTATCATTATTTAATTCTTATGTTAATCCTCCATCTCAAAGTTCTCATCGACTTCTTCTTCTTCTTCTTTATTATTACTACTACTACTGCTACTATTACTACTAATACTATTACTACTATTATTGTTGTTGTTGTATCATTGTTATCTATAATTTATACAATTAGCCTCCCTATGGTTCGACCCCGTTCTTGCCGGGTTATTTATTATTTCGACACTCTTGCACTTGGGAGAAGACATCAATCTTTTGGTTGTGTTAAGTTTTTGGTGTCATTGCCAAAGAGGTAAGTTCTTGTACAAATTATAGTGTTTGTTTTATTTTTATTTTTTTCACTTTTCTTATATCTAACTTTGTTTCTTTTATTTTGTTTTCTTCGTCTTTTTATTCTATTCTTATACGTGCATGAGTGTGTGGTCATGTATATTAAGTGGTAGACTTTGTAGGGTATCCTCATCATTTTCAGAAAATATAGCAAAAGAAGATAACCAATCACTTCATAATGAGAATAATAAGAATACCATGTTAGAATATTTAGAGACCACATGAACCCCACAAGAACAAATGCACCATCATGCATAGTTTTCTCCTATGATACATCTCATTTTAATTTTAAGTCACGCATTATTCAACTTTTACCTTCTTTTCATGGCTTAGATTTAGAAAATCCATACTTGCATTTAAAGGAATTTGAAGAGGTTTGTAACACCTATAATAACTCAAATTATAGCATGAACACCATCAGATTAAAGCTTTTTCCCTTTTCACTAAAAGATAAAGCTAAAACATTATTATAAAATTTGAGACCAAGATCCATTCGTGCTTGGGATGAAATGCAACAACAATTTTTAAAGAATTTTTTTTCATCTCATAGAACAAACTCTTTCAAGAGACAAATAACCACTTTCACTCAAAAACTAGGAGAAACATTTTACTAATGTTGGGATAGGTATCGAGACTTACTTAATACTTGCCCTCATCATGGTTTTGAAACATGGAGATTGGTTTCGCATTTTTATGAATGCTTAACATCCAAAGATAAACAAATGGTTGAATTAATGTGCAATGGAACCTTTGAAGATAAAGACCCTAATGAAGCAATGGAGTACCTAGACTTGCTAGCTGAAAATGCTCAAAAGTAGGACATTATAGGCACGTATGAGACTTCAAGTAAAATCCAACCTTATAGGAGGTATGTATAACCTTAGTGAAGATCATGACCTTCAAGTCAAGTTTGCATCTTTAGCTAGAAAAGTTGAGGCACTAGAATTGAAAAAGAGTGGTCAATTAAAATCTATTCAAAACATTGCGTGTTAAATTTGTGAAACAAATGAACACTCAATTAATGATTCTCCAACCTTGCCTTCTTTTAAGAAATGTCTACATGAACAAGCTCATGCTTTAAACAGTTTTTAAAGGACCAATCATAATCTATACTCGCAAACATACAACCCTGGTTGGAGAAATTATCAAAATTTCAGTTGGAAGAGTGACAATGCACAAACTTCATAACCATAGTTTCAAGCACATCATAATTTTCAAAATTCTCATGGATATGCACTTCCTTATGCTCTACCTCCTTTTACTATACTTCCTAGAAGAAATTTTGAGGAAACTTTGTATGCATTCATTGAAAAGCAAGAGACAATCAATATTCAACTTACTCAAAACGTAACAAATTTTAAAAATACTCTTATAAAGTTCATATATGCTCTCAGTTTTCAAGAGAAAGGTAAGTTTCCATCTCAACCATAGTAAAATCCCAAGTGGCAATACAATGCAAATGTAAGTAGTTTTGGAAGTCAACAGGATCAAGTCAAATCGGTCATCACTTTTTGCAGTGGTAAGATTATTGAAAAACCCACTCTTGAACCTTGTGAGAAAGATGATGAGTCAAACATTAAGGGTAAGGAAGGGGTTGAATCTGAATATTGCAATGAAAAGATTGATTCCCCACCAGTACTTCCATTTTCTTATGCCATGACCAAACAAAGAAAAGTTAATCACGATTGTGAAATCTTTGAAACTTTCAAACAGGAAGAAATTAAGGATGAAAAAGGCACCAAAAATATTGATGTAGATCTTTTGTCAAGAGCGACAATAGATTCGACATCCAAAATCACACCAATCAATGATTACTTTCTTGACAAATCCTTACTTTCTCTTAATCCAATGCCTTGGTATGATAAAAATAACAATTTTCTTGCTTCAGGAGATTTGCCAGCTCATTGGGGTACTTAAGAAAAAATAAATTTTTTGAGCATCATGCAAAACTTTTATTGCGATTACCCTTACTTATTCAAATATTATCATAATCAAATATTTCAAAGTTGCATTCCTAACAATGAGGTAAGTTGTGTTATTAAATTTTGTCACTCTAAGGCATGTGGGAGTCGTTTCTCATTATTGAAAACGACTGCAAACACCATGTTTAAGGATTTACATGCATTTTGCAAAACCTATGAAAATTATCAAAAGGTGGGATTTATTTCAAAACACAGAGAGTTTTTAGATAATCTTCTATTGACTCTTAAGTCTCGTCATAGTGGAGATAAGCATTGTGAATTTATGAACCTATTTTTATAAAGAACATGCTTGGCATAGTCTTGGAAATCTAACTAAAAACGACCTTATTTGCCGGTTTTTAAAAAAACTAGATGGGAAGCCGATTCCCGACCCATAGAGGGTGTTCAAGCCGTTCTTGAATTTGAGTCTTAGTTTGTAAAAACTTATGTCTTTTGGTTTCATTAATAGCATAATATTTGTGTTTCGTTGTTTCTTATATTTGTTTAAGTGTGTTTTAAGTTTGTCAATGTTCAGTGTTTCAGTGTTTCAGGTGATGTCTTCTATACTCTATCTTTCTACCTTAAGACATTGAAGACAATGTTTCGTTTTGGTTAGGGGGAGAGGGTAGTAGATATTAAAAAAAAAAACTAATTGTGTTTTCTTTTTCATAAACCATTTGCAAACTGTTATTACTAAGATGGCTAAGGAAAAATTTTATTGACTCTTGAGACGCATCTTAGTAACCATTCTTAACAAGATCTATCATAATACTTCTTAAAATATTCAAGTTTATAAACTCTCGCATTGTTATCATTTAATTCTGCTCATATATTCATTTAACAAGTATTCTTAAACCTTAATTTTCACACACACTTT
>NW_011502738.1:0-10351 GCF_000495115.2 Populus euphratica
AACCCAATTACCGAATAGTGTTCCGGTTTGGATTGCACCAACATCTCTTCTCTAAGTTTCACCATCTCTTTATCCATGCAATTTAAGTTCTTCACGTCATCAATCAATTCTTTCATTTATGTGATAGACCTGCATTAAAAATAGACATTTACCACAAATTATAGGTATCTTATATTATTAGATACATTATTATAAAACATATTTTAGTTAAGGAGTTATTGATACTTCAAGTGCAAAATGATGATATAAAACCATGATAAAAATGCACTTTTAAGTACTAATCACACAATGATTTTAAGGAAAATGGACATCGTTTGAAAGCTCACTTTGATAATTTTCTTAATGAAAATGAATCAACTGGTTTGAATGATCTTGTAGATAAAGGTTGATTTTTTTTCTCACATTGTTTTTGTGTTTCTTTTTGAGTGATTTTTGCTAGTTTCTCTCACCCCGGTCAAATGGCGGATAATGGTACTCCGTGACTTAAGTCGGTTTTTTCAGTTTCCCACAATAACTGATATCTGTGTATATATTTGTGCAATTCTTTGAATCTCTCTTCTAATTCTCATTTGAAAATGGACACTAATCTTGAAAAATTGAAAAAGTATTTTCCCGCTCTGCCTCAGAATGCGATCACAAAAATTTACCGTGCTAGATGTGCAAGATTGAGATTGTTAATGAATCATGGAATTCCTGAAGATATTCGCTGGTTGATTGAAGCAAAGGTTCGATTATCAGGTGAGTCCTCTAACTTCATTTCACACATGCCTGGAACAGGTAAAAGCACTTTTGCAAAGAAGCGTCGTGCAAAACGACTGGATGTCTGTCATCGATGTGCTAGATGGACTTGTAATACACAATGTCATTCTTTAGGAATGGTATCTATAAACCATGAAGATAAAATAAAATTCATTAAGGATGGCCTGAGTAAGGAGTCTTTAGATAATCTTCTATTGACTCTTGAGACGCATTCTAGTGGAGATGTGCATCGTGCAATTCATGATTTATGGCCACTATTTCATAAAGAACATGATCGACTTAGTCTTGGGAATCTGACTAAAAAAGACCCTGTTTGCCAGTTTTTAAGAAAACTGGATAGGAAGCCTATCCCCGACCCATAGAGGCCGTTTAAGCCGTTCTTGGATGTAAAACCAAGGGAAGATGTGAGCCACAATCACAACTACCTGTACATACACATGCTTGGTTTTATTATTGTGTTTTCTTGTTTCTTATATTTGTTTAAGTGTGTTTCAGGTTTGTTAATGTTCATTATTTCAGGTGATATCTTCTATAATCTATCTTTCTACCTTTAAACATTGAGGACAATGGCTCGTTTTGGTTGGGGGGAGAGGGTAGTAGTTGATAAAAAAAAATTGTTTTTCATTTCATAAAGCATGTGCATAATTGTTGTTACTAGGATGGCAGAGTAAAGGAGCTCTTTTGTTAAAATGACTCTTGAGACGCATCTTAGTAACCATTCTTAACAAGGTCTATTATAATATTTCTTGAAATATTCAGATTTAGAAACTCTCGTATTGTTACCACTTAATTCTGCTCAAACTCTCGCATTGTTATCACTTAATTCTGCTCACATACTTATTTAACATGTATTCTTAAACCTTAATTTACACACACACACTTTAACATATGATTGTGGGTTGCACATTGGATTATTACATTATTTATGTTCTTTTGTTAAAGGTAATAACTAAGGGAAAGGGATTGTATATAATTAAGAAAAAAAACATGAAAAAAAAAGAAAAAATGATGATAATAAAAATGTAGATAAGTTTGGTTTCGTAGCCTCCTTAACCTAAGCAATTAAGCCCGGAGCGGTGTTTTAACACCTAATACCCTAAAGTCAACTGACTTGGGAGCTATTGGCCCAACGCTTGTTACATGGGTTGAGGAGAAAAGCTTAAGGAAATCAAACATTGCACTATCTACATATCAGTATCTGCGACCCAAGTTACTAAGTTCGTAGGGGTGTCTTAACACCTAATGCCCTAAGACCAACTGGTCTGGGAGTCATTAGCTGAAAGTACGTTACATGGGTTAAAGATGCATGATGTTTTTAAATTATATGTATATATATTTTAAAAAAAAGAGAAAAAAAAGAAGAAGAAGAAAAAAGACAAAAATAATAATCCCAGCCCAAGGAAGTTAACCTTAAACATTAGAACAAAAAAATTGTTTTCTTCCAAGAAAAGCCCCATAATTATGTGTTGATACATTGAGCACAAAAGAAAGGTTTATTAATATCTTGTTAAGAGGTATTGAGCAGATATATAAATTTAATGAGAGTTTGTTTATCTGGATAGATTAATGGAAGTTAAATGATGAATACCTTGCTTTGTGGAATTTGTAAATTGTTTTTCTATTTTACGCTTTGATTACTAGGGACTAGTAATAAGCTGGTTGGGGGGTGTGATTAGTACTTAAAATTGAATTTTTATCATGGTTTTATATCATCATTTTGCACTTGAAGTATCAATAACTCCTTAACCAAAGCATGTTTTATAATTTGGACGTTATCAATGACGCTTTGGGCAGACCAGAGAAGATAAGGATTGTCACCAAGTCAAAAGTTGGCCACCCACTTATCAATTAGTCACCAAATGAATAGTTCCCAATTTTGGCGTATAAAAGGAGGCATTTGCCATGCATTTAGGCATCTTGGTTTCCAGATCAAGATCATGCTCTTCCTTTCTCTCTTTGTATTTTTTGTAATGTTTATGCTTTGCTTTCATTAATATTAAGTTTGTGCCTTTCATTTCCTTTCCTTTACTTAGTTAACTTTTCTGTTCTTATTTTGTTTATCTATTTTGCTTTCTTTCATTATGTCTAGCTAAGTTAGTTATGTCAAGGTGAAAAGGGTACACTAATGGTGTAAGAATAAGTATAATGTAAACTTAATATGGACTTTAATGTTTGATAGTAACATGTTTTATATTTGTTATCTTATTCACTCTTTAATACTTTGCTTGTTAAATGACTAATCTTGATTTATCTTGTTCACTCTTTAATACCAAGTGTTATACAACATAAATCAAGATTAGTCATTTGACAAGCAAAGTATTAAAGAGTGAATTATATAAGAAATACAAAACATGTTAGTATCAAACATTAAAGTCCATATTGAGTTTACACTATACTTATTATTACACCATTAGTTTAACCTTTTCACCTTGACATAATAAACTTAGCTAGACATAATAAAAGAAAGAAAAATAAATAAACAAAATAAGAACATAAATAAGCTAAAAGTTAGCTAAGTAAATGAAAGGCATAAACTTGATATTAATGAAAGCAAAGCATAAACATTACAAAAAATACAAAGAAAGAAAGCAAGAGCATGATCTTGATCTAGAGACCAAGATGCCTAAATGCATGGCAAATGCCTCCTTTTATAGGCTAAAATTGGGAACTATTGATTTGATGACTACTTTATGAGTGGGTGGCCAACTCTTGACTTGGTGACAATCCTTATCTTCTCTTGTCTGCCCAAAACGTCATTGAGAACGTCAAAATTAGAGCCACTTGAAAACATGAAAGTTGCAGGCAATTGTCTCAGCTTTCTTTTGTAAAAACTTCAGCTCATTTGGACTTCTAGAACTCCAGATATGGCCAAAATACTGAACAGTGCTCGGGCTGGAGGACAGATTCGGGCTTCTTTGTTGTTGCTACAATTTGGACTTGAAAATGGCCTTTTTAGATCTTAGGCTCCATATAAAAGTTGTAGACCTATGTCTTACCTTTCCATCTATATAAAGTAGACCTAAATCTGAGATCTATAGCTCCAAATATGACCCAATTACCGAACAGTGTTCTGATTTGGATTGCACCGACATCTCTTTTCTAATTTTGGTCATCTTTTTGCCCTTGCAATTTAAGTTCTTAAAGTCATCAATCAATCCTTTCATTTATGTGATAGGCCTCCATTTAAAATGAACATTTACCATAAATTAAAGGTATCTTATATTATTAGATATATTATTATAAAACATGCTTTAGTTAAGGAGTTATTGATACTTCAAGTGCAAAATGATGATATAAAACCTTGATAAAAATGCACTTTTAAGTACTAATCACACCCCCCAACCAGCTTATTACTAGTCCCTAGTAATCAAAGTGTTAAAATAGAAAAACAATTTGCAAATTCCATAAAGCAAGGTATTCATCATTGAACTTCCATTAATCTATCCAGATAAACGAACTCTCGTTAAATTTATATACCTACTCAATATCTCTTAACAAGATATTCATAAACCTTTCTTTTGTGATCAATGTATCAACACATAATTATGGGGCTTTTCTTGGAAGAAAACAAAATTTTTGTTCTAATGTTTAAGGTTAACTTCCTTGGGTTGGGATTATTATTTTTGTCTTTTTTTTTCTTCTTTTTTTTTAAATATATATACATATAATTTAAAAACACCATACATCTTTAACCCATGTAAAGAGCATTCGGCTAATGACTCCCAGATCAGTTGGTCTTAGGGCATTAGGTGTTAAGACACCCCTATGAGCTTAGTAACTCGGGTCGCAGATACTGATATGTAGATAGTGCAATGTTTGATTCCCTTAAGCTTTTCTCCTTAACCCATGTAATAAGCGTTGGGCTAATAGCTCCCAAGTCAGTTGACTTTAGGGTATTAGGTGTTAAAACACCCCTTCGGGCTTAATTGCTTAGGTTAGGGAGGTTACGAAACCAAACTTATCTACATTTTTATTATTATCATTTTTTTCTTTTTTCTTTCTTTTTTTTTTCTTTTTTTTTAATTATATACTATCCCTTTTCCTTAGTTGTTACGTTTAACAAAAGAACATAAATAATGTAATAATCCAATATGCAACCCACAATCATATGTTAAAGTGTGTGTGTGAAAATTAAGGTTTAAGAATACATGTTAAATAAGTATATGAGCAGAATTAAGTGATAATAATGCGAGAGTTTGTAAATCTGAATATTTCAAGAAGTATTATAATAGACCTTGTTAAGAATAGTTACTAAGATGCGTCTCAAGAGTCACTTTAACAAAAGAGCTCCTTTACTCTGCCATCCTAGTAACAATAATTATGCACATGCTTTATGAAATGAAAAACAATTTTTTTTATCAACTACTACCCTCTCCCCCCAACCGAAACGAGACATTGTCCTCAATGTTTAAAGGTAGAAAGATAGAGTATAGAAGATATTACCTAAAATAACGAACACTGACAAACCTGAAACACACTGAAACAAAAATAAGAAATAACAAAACACAATAATAAAACCAAAAGACACAAAAATTCACAAATGAAGGCTCAAATCCAATCTAAGCTTTTTACGGCTTTCCTTAGTTGACCAATATGCGACTCATGGAAGGATCAATTACAGGAATGAAGAATTGTAGTTGGTCAATTAATTATTCAGCAGTAGCAGTAGAGATTATGATTTGTCGTGCAGAAGATGTTAGAAATTTCTGTTCCACACCATGATCAAGAAAAGACAACAACTTATCATAATAACCATTAACATTTAACAAACCTATGGGTTTATGGTGAATGTGCAGTTGAGCCCAAGAGGAAATATGAAAGATCTCTTCCAATGTGCCTAGACCACCTAGTAAAGCAATGAAGGCATCAGCATGGTTAAACATTGCATTCATTCGAGCCAACATTGTGGAGACCTGAAGTTCCTCTCCAATTGTTTTTCCAATGATGTCCCCTTGTGCTAAAGCTTCGGGGACGACCCCCAAAACTTGACTACCTCCTAAAAATGCAGCTATTGACACACCTCCCATTAACCCAAGACTGCCTCCCCCATACACTAAATGAATCTTTCTTTCAGCTAGCACTTGACCAAGATGATTTGCTGATTCTAAAAACTCCTTTTCTTTCCCAGGACTAGATCCACCGAAAACACAAATATTTCTTATATGATGGCTTGAGGAACTTGCCATTTCTACACAATTCTGTATTTGTTGAATGTATGGGTTGAGTAGAAATGAAAGGAAGGAAGAGAGGGTTTTATAGATGAGAAATTAGAAAGGCAATCATAACACCTATATGTAGGCCAGCTGGAGTCTCACTCTCTCTCTCTTGCTTTTTAATTATTTATTTATTTACTTTTGAAAAAGCATGTGTATGTACAGGTAGTTGTGATTGTGGCTCACATCTTCCCTTGGTTTTACATCCAAGAACGGCTTAAACGACCTCTATGGGTCGGGGATAGGCTTCCCATCCAGTTTTCTTAAAAATTGGCAAACAGGGTCTTTTTTAGTCAGATTCCCAAGACTAAGTCGATCATGTTCTTTATGAAATAGTGGCCATAAATCATGAATTCCACGATGCACATCTCCACTAGGATGCGTTTCAAGAGTTAATAGAAGATTATCTAAAGACTCCTTACTTAGGCCATCCTTAATGAACTATATTTTATCTTCACGGTTTATAGATACCATTCCTAAAGAATGACATTGTGTATTACAAGTCCATCTAGCACATCGATGACAGACTTCTAGTCATTTTGCACGATGTTTCTTTGTAAAAATGCTTTTACCTATTCCAGGCATGTGTGAAATGAAGGAATTAGAGGACTCACCTGATAATCGGACCTTTGCTTCAATCAACCAGCGAATATCTTCAGGAATTCCATGATTCATTAACAATCTCAATCTTGCACATCTAGCACGGTAAATTTTTGTAATCGCATTCTGAGGCAAAACAGGAAAATACTTTTTCAATTTTTCAAGATTAATGTCCATTTTCAAATGAGAATTGGAAGAGAGATTCAAAGAATTGCACAAATATATACACAGATATCAATTATTATGGGAAACTGAAAGAACCGACTTAAGTCACAGAGTACCGTTATCCGCCATTTGACTGGGGTGAGAGAAACTAGCAAAAAATCACTCAAAAAAAAAACACAAAAACAATGTAAGAAAAACAAAATAATCAACCTTTATCTACAAGATCATTCAAACCACTTGATTCATTTTCACTAGGAAAATTATCAAAGTAAGCTTTCAAACGATGTCCATTTTCCTTAAAAACATTGTCATTTTTTGAATTCTCAATATCACAGGCTCCATAAGGATTGTTCCATCTTGATCTTAGCTCTCTAGGGAATGAATAGAGTTGAAAATTATAAAACAAAACTTTTTGACGAGTGTCAACTTTTTGACAATTTTCACAAGTTTTGCAGAATGCATGCGTGTCCTTGAACATGGTGGGCCAATAAAATCCATTTTGAAAGATTTTTATAGCTGTCTTTTTTGACGAGAAATAACTTCCACATGCTTCAGAATGACAAAGTTTAATGACACTACTTACCTCATTGTCGGGAATAAATCTTTGAAATATTTGATGAGGACAATATTTGAATAAGTTAGGGTCATCACAATAAAAGTTCTTCACTTCGTTCAAAAACTTTTCTTTGTCTTGGGTACTCCAATCAGTTGGCAAATCTCCTAAAGCAAGAAAATTAATATTTTTATCATACCAAGGCATTGGACTAAGAGAAAGTAAGGATTTATTAGGAAACTAATCATCGATTGATGTGATATCAGATGTCGAATTTGTTATCATTGTTGACAAAAGATTCACATCAACATTTTAGGTGCTTTTTTCATCCATGATTTCTTCCTCAGAATAAATCATTTGCAAATCTTCAGATTCATCCAACTCATTTTTACTTAAAGTAGATTCAAGTTGATCATAAACTAATTCATCAATATGATCTACTTCTTGTAAATCATTATATTCTCTAGGTTGTTTGCAAATGTTGAAAATATTCATCTCCAATGTCATGTTTCCAAATGATAGCTTCATCAGTCCATTCCTACAATTAATCAATGCGTTAGAAGTTGCAAGAAATGGACGTCCTAAAATAACAGGAAATGAATTACATGCTTCAATAAGTTGTGTGTCCAAAACAATAAAATCCACAGGATAAATGAATTTATCGACTTGTACTAACACATCTTCATTTATTCCTCTAGGCACTTTTACAGATCTATCGGTTATTCCTCTAGGCACTTTTATAGATCTATCGGCAAGTAAAAGAGTTATAGAAGTTGGTTTTAACTCACCTAGATTGAGACTCTGAAAAACTGAATATGGAAGTAAATTCACACTAGCTCCAGGATCAAGTAAGGCTCTTTCAATTTTATGCTCTCCAATAAAGCAAGAAATTGTAGGACAACCAGGGTCTTTTATTTCAAAGCATTATTGTTCTGAAGAATAGCACTTACTTGTTCGGCTAGAAAGGCTTTCTTTTTCACATTCAGTTTCCTCTTCACAGTGCATAGATCTTTCAAAAATTTAGCATAGGAAGGAACCTGTTTAATAGCATCCAGCAAAGGTATATTGATCCTTACCTATTTGAAAGTTTCAAAGATTTCAGAGTTGTAATTGACTTTCCTTTGTTTGGTCATGGCTTGAGGAAATGGAAGTGCCGGTGGTGAATCAGTCGTTTCTTTATAATATTCAGATTCAACCCCTTCCTTACCCTCAGAGATTGACTCATCATCTTTCTCATAAGGTTCAAAAGAGGGTTTTTCAATAACCTTACCACTGCGCAGAGTAGTGACTGATTTGACTTGATCCATGTGTTGGCTTCCAGAACTACTTGCATTTGCATTGTATTACCCATTAGGATTTTGTTATGGTTGAGATGGAAACTTACCTTTCTCTTGAAAACTGAGAGCAAATGTTAATTTTGCAAGACAATCTTTAAAATCTATCATGTTTTGAGCAAGTTGAGTATTGATTGTCTCTTGCTTTTTAATTAATGCATGCAATGTTTCCTCAAGATTTCTTCTAGGAGGTGGAGCATAAGGAGGTGCATATCCATGAGAATTTTGGAAATTGTGGTGTGCTTGAAATGGTGGTTGTGAAGTTTGTGCATTGTTGTTCTCACTCTTCCAACTAAAATTTGGGTGATTTCTCCAACTAGGGTTGTATGTTTGTGAGTATGGGTTGTGGTTGGCCCTTTGGAAACTGTTTAAAGCATGAGCTTGTTCATGGAGACATTCCTTAAAAGAAGGCAAGGTTGGACAATCGTTGGTTGAGTTTTCATTTGTTTCATAGATTTGACACACAATGTTTTCAACAGATTTTAATTGACCACTTCTTTTCAATTCTAGTGCCTCGGCTTTTCTAGTTAAAGATGCAAACTTGGCTTGAAGGTAATGATCTTCCCTAAAGTTGTATATACCTCCACTAGATGTATGAGGTTGAGTTTTACTCTGTGCCTCATAACTACCCGCGGTGTCCTAATTTTGAGCATTTTCAGCTAACAAGTCTAAGTACTCCATTGCTTCATCAGGGTCTTTATCTTCAAAAGTTCCATTGCACATCAATTCAACCATTTGCCTATCTCTAGGTGTTACCCCTTCATAGAAATGTGAAACCAATCTCCATGTTTAAAAACCATGCTGAGGGCAAGTACTAAGCAAGTCTCGATACCTATCCCAACATTGGTAAAATGTTTCTCCTGGTTTTTGAGTGAAAGTAATGATTTATCTTTTGAAAGAGTTTCTTCTATGAGATGGGAAAAACTTCTTCAAAAACTGTTGTTGCATTTCATCCCAAGCACGAATGGATCCTGGTCTTAAATTTTGTAGCCATGTTTTAGCTTTATCTTTTAATGAAAAAGGAAAAAGCTTTAATCTGATGGTGTTCATGCTACAGTTTAAATTATTATATGTGTTGCAGACCTCCTCAAATTCCCTTAAATGCAAGTATGGATTTTCCAATTCTAAGCCATGAAAAGAAGGTAAAAGTTGAATAATACCTGGTTTAAAATTAAAATGAGATGCATCGGGAGGAAAAACTATGCATGATGGTGCACTTGTTCTTGTGGGATTCATGTGGTCTCTAAGTGTTCTAGCACGGTTATTCTCATTATTCTCATTATGAAGTGATTGATTATCTTCTTCGGCCATATTTTCGGAAAATGATGAGGATACCCTACAAAGTCTACCACTACCACTTGATGTAGGTGACCACACTCTCATGCACGTGTAGGAATAAAATAAAAGGAAGAAGACAACAAAAGAAGAAGAAACAAGAGAAAAGAAACAAAGTTATATACAAGAAAAGTGAAAAGAGAAAATAAAATAAATATTATAATTTATACAAAACTTACCTCCCTAGCAACGGCGCCAAAAACTTGACACGACTAAAAGATTGATGTCTTCTCCCAAGTGCAAGAGTGTCGAAGTAATAAATAACCCGGCAAGATCAGGGTCGAACCACAGGGAGGTTAATTGTACAAATTATAAATAACAATAATACAACAACAATAACAATAACAACAACAACAATAATAATAACAGAATAATAATAATAATAACAACAA
>NW_011502738.1:10375-16875 GCF_000495115.2 Populus euphratica
TAATAATAATAATAATAATAATAATAATAATAATAATAATAATAATAATAATAATAATAATAAAGAAGGAGAAGAAGAAGAAGAAGATGAGAACTTTGAGAAGGAATATTAATGTAACGATTAAACAATGATAATAACAAATGTCAAGGTTAGAGGTTCCTCTAATGGTATGTCAAACAAGTATAGTATAAACTCTTATTATTCAATTGGAAACCACAAACAAAGGAGGTTCCAATCAGATTATAGATTGTTAACATGATTACATTAGTCATCTTATTTGATTAATGCTAATACTTGTAAATTTCATCAAGCATTCATGATTATAACTTATGTTAACAACAAATCAAGTTCCTTTCATAGCTCAGGTGTCGGTTATACCATACAGTATAAACTATGAAAGTGCCAAGCATTTGTTGTACCAAGTGTTATACAACATAAATCAAGATTAGTCATTTGACAAGCAAAGTATTAAAGAGTGAATAAGATAACAAATACAAAACATGTTAGTATCAAACATTAAAGTCCATATTGAGTTTACACTATACTTATTCTTACACCATTAGTGTAACCTTTTCACCTTGACATAATAAACTTAGCTAGACATAATAAAACAAAGAAAAATAAATAAACAAAATAAGAACATAAATAAGATAAAAGTTAGCTAAGGAAATGAAAGGAAATGAAAGGCATAAACTTGATATTAATGAAAGCAAAGCATAAACATTACAAAAAATACAAAGAAAGAAAGCAAGAGCATGATCTTGATTTGGAGACCAAGATGCCTAAATGCATGGCAAATGCCTCCTTTTATAGGCCAAAATTGGGAACTATTGATTTGATGACTAATTGATGAGTGGGTGGCCAACTTTTGACTTGGTGACAATCGTTATCTTCTCTTGTCTGCCCAAAATGTCATTGATAACGTCAAAATTGGAGCCACTTGAAAACATGAAAGTTGTAGGCAATTGTCTCAGCTTTCTTGTGTAAACAATTTAGCTCATTTGGACTTCTAGAACTCCAGATATGGCCAAATTACTGAACAGTGCTCGGGCTGGAGGACAGATTCGGGCTTCTTTGTTGTTTTACGACTGTGAAAGATGTGAGATCCTTTTTAGGACATGCTGGTTTTTATCGAAGATTCATTCATTCTTTTAGTACCATTGCCAAACCATTGTGTAACTTGTTGTCATAAGATGTCCAATTTGATTGGACATCAAAATGTCAAGAAGCTTTTGAAAAGCTTAAAGTGTTGTTGACAACTGCACCAATCGTGCAAGCTCCTGATTGGTCTTTACCATTTGAACTAATGTGTGATGCTAGTGATTTTGCGGTTGGGGCTGTTTTAGGGTAAAGAAAAGACAAGAAACCTCATGTCATATATTATGCTAGCAAGACTTTGAATGATGCTCAATTGAATTACACTACAACTGAAAAAGAACTCTTAGCTATGGTCTTTACATTAGACAAGTTTAGGTCTTATTTGGTTGGATCTCTTGTTATTATTTGCACTGATCATGCAGCATTGAAATATTTGCTCACAAAACAAGATGCCAAACCATGTTTGATTCGATGGATCCTCCTACTCCAAGAGTTTAACCTTGAAATTCGAGATAAAAAGAGAGTAGAGAATGTAGTGGCTGATCATTTGTCTCGTCTTTCAAGCTATGAGACCATAATTGATGAATCTTTAATAAATGAACTCTTTGCTGATGAAAATTTATTTTGTGCAGGTACTGTCTCGTATATTGGTTCTCCATGGTATGCTGACATAGCAAATTACCTAGCCACAAGTCAGATTCCTTCTCATTGGTCTAAACTTGACAAACAAAAATTCTTGCGCAATGTGCACACCTTTTTTTAGGATGACCCCTGCCTATTTAAATACTGTCCTGACCAAATTATTAGGCGGTGCATCCCTAATCATGAAATTCCAAGAGTCATTAATTTTTGTCATGCATTAGCCTGTGGTGGGCATTTCTCTTCCAAGAAAACCATTGTCAAAATCTTGCAGTGTGGTTTTTCTTGGCCCACCATGTTTAAAGATGTTCATGCCTTCTGTGTTGCATGTGACCGATGCCAACGACTAGGTAGCCTCACTAGGCGTAACATGATGCCCCTTAACCCTATCCTTGTTTTGGAAATATTTGATTGTTGGGGGATTGATTTCATGAGACCTTTTCCAAGTTCATTTGGTTCAGAATTCATCCTTGTAGCTATTGATTATGTGTCTAAATGGGTGGAGGCCATTGCATCTCGAACCAATGACCATCGAGTTGTGGTCAAATTCTTGAAAGAAAATATATTCTCTTGTTTTGGCATGCCCCGGGCTATGATTAGTGATGGGGGAAAATATTTTTGTAACAAACCCGTTGGGATTTTGATGAGAAAATATGGTGTAATTCACAAGGTCAGTACCCCCTATCACCCACAGACTAGTGGCCAAACTGAGTTGGAAAATAGGGAGATCAAGAACATTTTAGAGAAAACAGTCAATCCAAACCGTAAAGATTGGTCCCTAGGACTAGTTGATGCTTTGTGGGCATATTGCACTGCTTATAAGACCTCTTTAGGAATGTCTCCTTATAGGCTAGTTTATGGAAAGCCTTGTCATCTCCCTGTTGAGATTGAGCATCATGCATATTGGGCCATTCGGCAATTCAATGACAATGAAAACGAGGTTGGCAAAAATAGAAAGCTTCAATTGGATGAATTAGAGGAGCTGAGAAATGATGAATTTGAAAATGCAAAAATTTCAAAACATAAGATGAAAACTTTGCATGATAAACATATTCTTAGAAAATCCTTTCATGTTGGTCAAAAGGTTCTCTTGTATAATTCACGATTACATCTCTTTCCTGGGAAGTTGAGGACAAAATGGATTGGTCCATTTGTGATTAAATCCATCTCTGAGCATGGTGCATTTGAGGTAGAAAATCCCAAGAATGGAAATATTTTCAAAGTAAATGGTCATCGATTGAAACCTTATCTTGAAAATGTTGTGGCTGAAGTTGAGACATTGGATCTTGAAGATCCAATACCATTGTAGTATTAGAAGTAATGAGTTTTTATTTTTATTTTTATTTTTCATTTTTATTGTTTTTTTTCATTTTTATTTTTTTTCTTCTTTCTTCCATCTCTTATATTTTCTTGTTCATGCATTTGGGACAATGCATTATTTTAAGTTGGGGGGTGTGAGGTTCTTTATTTTCAAAAAAAAACATCAATGTTTTCTTTTAGTTGTGATATGCAGGTTTTAAAAAAAAATCAAGCAAGAAGTCAATTCATGCCCAATTCAATCAGACATTCATCCTTGAAAATAGAAGGGGAGCAATACTTTTCTAATCTTTATACTTTTCTTCTCTTTCTCTTTTACATTGAGGATAATATAAAACTTAATTTTAGATATTTTATTATGTTGAATGCTTGAGATAACCATGCTTGTTAAAAAAAAAAACTTGCATTCGTATGTGAATGAGACTTGTTTAGGATATCATTACATTTTTGGATTCATTATTATGTTGAACATTGCATGCTTTAATTTGGGATAGATAATATCTTATAAAGCAAGATATAGCATACTTTTTTTAAGATTACTGAAGTACATCTTTCCTTGTAAAAGTTGTGTGAGTTGTGTGATTATACATGAAAGATGAGTATGATACTTTACTTGTGATTATCCCTTTTGATCCAGTCCTAAACAAGGTTCAAGTAAATAGAGTAATAATTATTACACAAATAAATAAATAAATGTGTACAGAGTTCTATCTACTCCAATGTTTTGAGTTGCTCAGTAACTAGGGGTATTTATCACAAATGTTTATCTTTACATCAAACAGCAGCTTAAAATATGAGTATGCAAAGCACTTTAAGTTTGTGACTTTGTGAGTAACCGGGTGCATTCATCACAAATGTTTGTATTCGCGTCAAAAGGGAAGTGACTACTCAAAGACAAAGAATAAATCATATCTTCAAAAAAAAAACAAAGAAAGAAAAAAATATATATAAATATTTCTCTAGTTTGCTACCTTGTTTGTGTTGGTGAGAAGGGAAGATTACAAGTTGAGTTTTCGTATGAATCAATTATGTTGGTTGCACGATAAATATGACTGAATTTGGAAATTTTGTATGCATGTTTGATTTAGAGAATGTGAGTATGCTTATTTTTCTTTATTTGCTATTGTTTACACTAAGTTAAAGATACCAATGTTTGCATGATAGGTCCTTCAAGTGTGATGAATCGAGCCTAATTATGATTGTTATTATTCCTTTTATTTCAAAGGTTTTATGTTTTGTTTTGCTTGAGGACTAGCAAAATCTAAGTTGGGGGGTGTGATTGTGCATCAAAAGTGTCATTAAGTATCTTATTTTACATATGTATTTATTGTTTTTATTTGTTTTTTTTTTATAATAATTGATGTGCTTTTTAGTAATGAAGTTTGTCTTAATGTTTCGATAGGTTTTTGGAGCTTAAATGAATTAATTCAGGAAATTCAATGTCGGAATTCAGAACAAAGAATTGAAGAGACATTTAGTTGAAGATTGAAGCAAATCTTGGTTCAAATAAGTGCTCCAAATTTGTCCCAAAAATCAATTCTATTCCAATTCTAGAAAAGAATATCATATGATCTATTTTAATCCCAAACTTGCCTTATGTTGTGTGCAAACTTCAACCATTAAACACTCAAGGTTTCAATGTCAATCTTAGCCCAAATAATAAGTACATTTGTATACTTATTTGATGCTCTGATTAGTACTTAAAAGTGCGATTAGTACTTAAAAGTGCATTTTTATCATGGTTTTATATCATCATTTTGCACTTGAAGTATCAATAACTCCTTAACCAAAGCATATTTTATAATAATATATCTAATAATATAAGATACCTATAATTTATGGTAAATGTCTATTTTTAATGCAGGCCTATCACATAAATGAAAGGATTGATTGATGACTTGAAGAACTTAAATTGCAAGGATAAAGAGATGGCCAAACTTAGAAAAGAGATGTCGGTGCAATCCAAACCGGAACACTGTTCGGTAATTGGGTCATATCTGGAGCTACAGATCTCAGATTTAGGTCCAATTTATATGGATGGAAAGGTAAGACATAGGCCTACAACTTTCATATGGAGCCCAAGATCTAAAAAGGCCATTATCAAGTCCAAATTGTAGCAACAACAAAGAAGCCCGAATCTGTCTTCCAGCCCGAGCACTGTTCGGTATTTTGGCCATATCTGGAGTTCTAGAAGTCCAAATGAGCTGAATGTTTTACACAAGAAAGCTGAGACAATTGCCTACAACTTTCATGTTTGCAACTGGCTCCGGTTTTGACGTTATCAATGACGTTTTGGGCAGACAAGAGAAGATAAGGATTGTCACCAAGTCAAGAGTTGGCCACCCACTTATCAATTAGTCATCAAATCAATAGTGCCCAATTTTGGCCTATAACAGGAGGCATTTGCCACGCATTTAGGCATCTTGGGTTCCAGCTCAAGCTCATGCTCTTCCTTTCTCTCTTTGTATTTTTTGTAATGTTTATGCTTTGCTTTCATTAATACTAAGTTTATGCTTTTCATTTCCTTTCCTTTACTTAGTTAGCTTTTATGTTCTTATTTTGTTTATCTATTTTTCTTTCTTTCATTATGTCTAGCTAAGTTAATTATGTCAAGGTGAAAAGGTTACACTAATGGTGTGAGAATAAGTATAATGTAAACTTAATATGGACCTTAATGTTTGATACTAACATGTTTTATATTTGTTATCTTGTTCACTCTTTAATACTTTGCTTGTTAAATGACTAATCTTGATTTATGTTGTATAACACTTGGTACAACAAATGCTTGGCACTTTCATAGCTCATAATGTATGGTATAACCGACACCTCAGCTATGAAAGGAACTTGATTTGTTGTTAACATAAGTTATAATCATGAATGCTTGACGAGATTTACAAGTATTAGCATTAATTGAATAAGATGACTAATGTAATCATGTTAACAATATATAATCTGATTGGAACCTCCTTTGTGTGTGGTTTCCAATTCAATAATAAGAGTTTATACTATACTTGTTTGATATACCATTAGTGGAACCTCTAACCTTGACATTTGTTATTATTATTGCTTAATCCTTACATTAATATTCCATCTTAAAGTTCTCATCATCTTTTTCTTCTTCTCTTTCTTTAATATTATTATTATTATTATTATTACTACTACTACTACTACTACTACTACTACTACTACTACTACTACTATTATTATTATTATTATTATTGTTATTATTATTATTGTTGTTGTTGTTGTTGTTATTCTTATTGTTGTTGTATTATTGTTATTTATAATTTGTACAAATAACCTCCCTGTGGTTCGACCCCGGTCTTGCCGGGTTATTTATTACTTCGACACTCCTGCACTTGGGAGAAGACATCAATCTTTTAGTCGTGTCAAGTTTTTGGCGCCGTTGCCGGGGAGGTAAGTTTTTGTATAAATTATAGTTTTTA
>NW_011500136.1:0-28122 GCF_000495115.2 Populus euphratica
GCTGAGACAATTGCCTACAACTTTCATGTTTTCAAGTGGCTCTAATTTTGATGTTATCAATGACGTTTTGGGCAGACAAGAGAAGATAATGATTGTCACCAAGTCAAGAGTTGGCTACCCACTCATCAATTAGTCATCAAATCAATAGTTCCCAATTTTGGCCTATAAAACGAGACATTTGCCATGCATTTAGGCATCTTGGTCTCCAGATTAAGATCATGCTCTTGCTTTCTCTCTTTGTATTTTTTGTAATGTTTATGCTTTACTTTCATTAATATCAAGTTTATGCCTTTCATTTCCTTTCATTTTCTTAGTTAACTTTTATCTTATTTATGTTTTTATTTTGTTTATTTATTTTTCTTTCGTTCATTATGTCTAGCTAAGTTTATTATGTCAAGGTGAAAAGGCAACACTAATGGTGTAAGAATAAGTATAGTGTAAACTTAATATGGACTTTAATGTTTGATACTAACATGTTTTATATTTGTTATCTTGTTCACTCTTTAATACTTTACTTGCTAAATGATTAATCTTGATTTATGTTGTATAACACTTGGTACAACAAATGCTTGGCACTTTCATAGCCCATAATGTATGGTATAACCGACACCTGAGCTATGAAAGATACTTTCATAGCCCATACTGTATGGTATAACCGACACCTGAGCTATGAAAGGAACTTGATTTGTTGTTAACATAAGTTATAATCATGAATGCTTGACGAGATTTACAAGTATTAGCATTAATTGAATAAGATGACTAATGTAATCATGTTAACAATCTATAATCTGATTGGAACCTCCTTTGTGTGTGGTTTTCAATTGAATAATAAGAGTTTATACTATACTTGTTTGACATACCATTAGTGGAACCTCTAACCTTGACATTTGTTATTATTATTGTTTAATCATTACATTAATTTTTCATCTTCAAGTTCTTATCATCTTCTTCTTCTTCTCTTTCTTTATTATTACTACTACTACTACTACTATTATTATTATTATTATTATTATTATTATTATTATTGTCATTGTTGTTATTATTGTTATTACTATTATTGTTGTTGTTGTTATTATTAT
This sequence comes from Populus euphratica, assembly GCF_000495115.2. NCBI lineage: Eukaryota > Viridiplantae > Streptophyta > Magnoliopsida > Malpighiales > Salicaceae > Populus > Populus euphratica. The sequence goes on from NW_011500136.1 coordinate 1,080, forward strand.
TGTTGTTGTTGTACTATTGTCGTTTATAATTTGTACAATTAACCTCACTGTGGTTCGACCCTGGTCTTGCTGGGTTATTTATTATTTCGACACTCCTGCACTTGGGAGAAGACATCAATCTTTCAGTCGTGTCAGTCGACCCTAAAGAATACTTAAAAAAATATAATATATATAATTTTAATAAAAAAATTAACATGTTGATGGTTAGATTTTATTTGAATCACTAGGTGATTCAAGTTTTTAACCAAATTAGTTGAGTTTTTTTTTTTTTTTTTTTTTCAACTTAAATTGGCCTAAGTTTTGTATTGATTGGGTAATGGGTTGATCTATTGAGTCAATTTAGGTTTTACAACAATACATCAAAGGGTTATAAGTTTCAAACTCATTTGATAAAATTAAAAATTAAACATAAAATATATAGTGATATTTTTATGTAACTTTTAAGTTTAAAAGAATTTGACTTGAGAATATATGTTAAAAAGTTTGATATAAAATTTAATACACACCCAATAACTTATAACAAATATCCTAAAAAGCATGAGTGATTCATTGTAGCCTCCTCTCATATATTTATATTCACCACGGTGACCATTTTATTATTCCTAACTGAAAAAAAAAGTCATTGTATTCCGTAATTTCATATAATTTATAAATCATTATTAATTTATTTAGGGGTATTTTTATCCATGTACTTTTGGATAATAAATCCCTACATTATTCAAAACTTTTACAACTAGAATTCTTTGTTATGCCGAGAATCTATAAAATATTTCTTCTAAATTCATCAAGCTATATATAAATAATTCATATAAAAAAAAATAGCCTTATTGCACCCAAATTAATCTGAAATACCCTTACCGTAATAAGCTTTGCGCGTCCACCACAAATAATGGTGCAAAAGCCGAATTTGTCTACAACCTTCCCCTCGAATGCATGGCATATGGAAGGAAGACTCACAATCCCAAGAAATCAGGCCACATACTTGGAAAATTAATTGCTAGTGTCCTCTGATTTTTGCAGTTGCTAGTCAAACCTGGCTTGAATATTATTTTCATTTTCATTTTCATTTTTTTAATTATTATTTTTTTCCCTTTGTTTTACTTGAATATTATTTTTAACATATAGAAGCCTTTTGGCTTTGGATGGGGACACAACTAGTTGGGTACTAACGGCCACAAACACGCACCAAACAAAGAAAAATAATTTTTTTTACTTATTTTATTAATTTGTGATTTTTCAGAAAGTTGAAATAATAGGAGTGAAGGAAATAATTTAAAATTCACCATAAAATTACATTCCTAATTAATTTCCAGTCGGTAAAGAAAGAGCAATGATATACCAAATAATTTATTGTAACAATTACTTTTTAAAACTAAAAAGAAACAATTATTCTTTTTAATTCCAGTTTGGAACATAAAATTATCACTTATACTTTAAAAAGTTTAACATAATGGGGATATAACCAAAAGTAAACTATATTCTTGCTTAAAAAAATTAACATTAAAAAATTATTCCAATATAATAATAATAATAATTTTATAAATTTTACGTGGTATTTAGATTTTATTGGTGTAACTTCATTAATTTTCTTATGTTCATATTTAATTTTCCTTTGTTTTTGTGTGATAAAAGTTCTTTGAAGAAAGCATTTGCAGCTAAGATATATATAAAAAATAAAACTTCTTTAATGAAAAGGTAACTTCGAATCTGAAGTCCTATTTTTAGGACGAGAATAGATTAATAAATTCAGTTTAATTGTTTTTTTTTTCCAGGCCTGTCAAGTTCCTCCTTTTAATAATTAATGCAATTAATGATATTCATTAAAATTGTTTCCTTTACATTGAAAAAAAGGCCATTTAAATAATCATTCATAATTCAACCAACGAGAAAATCCTCACTCTACAAGCACATTTGAATCCTTACATTTTCTACACTTTCCTTCCTCGTTTTTAGTTTTTTCTTTTTTAACCATAATTAATGCAATATTAATAACTTTTCATGATCGGACTTTAATAAATAAGTAATGATTTATTGTATTTAATAATCTTTTATGAAGAGTTGAACAAATTAAGGAATCACGGGCGACTTTGTTTATATATAAACTATTATATTTACTAACTATTTTATTTAATGTGCCCCCCCCTCTTTATCTTTTTAGATTTAAAAGATTGATATTATTATTTTCAACACCACAAACAAGAACAACTTGAGCACTTAAAATATCTTACAAAATAAAGCATATATATATATATATAGGGGCGGAGGAGCATAGAAGACTAAGGTGGGCTGTAGCCCGGGTAAAAAAAATAAATCTTAAAAAAAATATAATATTCCATCTTATAATTATAATTATAAGTATAGCCTTTTTATTTATTTTTTTTCAAATTTGGATATGTAAATATTTCCTTTGCATTGTTTCTTATTAGCCTCGTACCTTTTTATTAGGTTTCTTAGCCTTTAGCATCCTATTAATTTCTCTTCTTACTCATTGAATAAATTTCTAGGATTTTCTATTCCAGATAAAAGAACTTATTTTATATATCCTAATTTATATGTATTTGATTCATAGAAAAACATTAAAAATTTAATTTTAAAAAATAAAATTAAAAAAATAAGTTTGAGAATGTGGTTGCGATTGTGTTTTTAAAGTGTTTTTTATGCTGAAATATATTAAAATAATTTTTTTTTATTTTTTTAAAATTATTTTTGAAATCAACATATCTAAATGATTCAAAACATACCAAAAAAACTATTTTTTAATAAAAAAATAAATTTTAAGGAAATGCGGTGCAAACCGCGTTCCCAAATGCTCTTTACTCTTTAGCCCTCATCTTATAGTAGCAAATAAATACTCAATCAACCATGAGGATTGTAGCCTAATTAGTCAGGCTTTAGGTTTGCTCTCTAAAGATCACTAAAGATTTATATGATTTTTAACTTCATGACTCGTAAGACTAGTCGAAGTATATGTGAGTTGATCCAGATATCCACATTAATAAAAATAAATAAATAAATACTCAAGTAAACTTCATGATATTTCACGTATTTACCATATTTTTTACCACCTGTTTAACTCCCATCGGTATGAAATATGATTTCTTAGCTCATTTTTTTATTTATAATATAAAAATTTACATGCATTATTAATAAAGTGATGGAAACGACCAAAGTGTTTATTTAATAATAAATATTAAAAAATAATTTATGTTTATTTATTTATAGCCCAGGATAAAAAAGATTCCTGGCTCCGTGTATATATATATATATATATATACACATGAAATCTCACAAAATATGAAAAATGATAGATAGAAATATACATATACATGCAGCGAAAGCATTAAAGAGAGAGGGAGAGGCGACCCCATCTTGTCGTGAGAAAATTTACTTCCTCAAAGTCTGCGCTTGTTCTGTATTAGTCACTACACGCAAAACACATTTGGATGGGGGCGGCTAGTACTCTCCATCAAAGAGTAGTTATTGCCAAGTTATTGCCATCAACTCCCTTTCATCTGGATGGTACAAATTACTATGAATTGATTGTAAACTGATAGAGAATTTGATATAAATCGTATTTGAAGTTTTATACCAAAAAATAATATTAATTTAATAAAAAAATTAACATATTTAATGATCAGATTTTAATCAAATAATTAAATCAATTTAAGTTTTTAATCAGATTAGATAAATTTTTTTGTTTGAATTTTTTTAATTCAAACCCGTCTAAGTTTTATATTTAATTTGATAATAAATTAATTTATTGATTCATTCTAAATTTTAAAATAATGCATAAAACAATTATCTCATTTGATAAAATTAAAATTAAAATTAAAATTAAAATCGGTAATTATTACCATCAACTCCCTTTCGTGCGTATAAAATCAATAATTATTACCATCAACTCCCTTTCGTGCGATTGATACAAATTGGTAGGAACTAATCGTAAGCTGGTGGAGAGTTTGACACAAATCTAAAATTTAAATTTTAAAACCTGACTTGTAACAATAACTCCAAGATAGACTCTAAAACAACTTAAAAATAATATTATTTTAATAAAAAATTAATATGTTAATGGTCAGATTTTGTTCGGATTATTATGTCGATTAAAGTTTTTAATTAGGTTAACTAAGTTTTTTTTTTCAATTTAAACCGGTCTAAACTCTAGATAATGAGTTGATTTATTAAGTTAATGTAAGTTTTGAAATAATGCATCAAAAGATTATGAGTTTCAATCTCATTTGATAAAATTAAAATTTAAAATTTAAATAATAATATATTTGTATAAATTTTAAGTTGAAAAAAACTTTACTTGAATATATGTTAAAAAACTTTGCGCGTCCACCACAAATAATGGTGCAAAAGCCGAATTTGTCTACAACCTTCCCCTCGAATGCATGGCATATGGAAGGAAGACTCACAATCCCAAGAAATCAGGCCACATACTTGGAAAATTAATTGCTAGGGTCCTCTGATTTTTGTACTTGCTAGTAAAACATGGAAAATTAATTGCTAGGGTCCTCTGATTTTTGTAGTTGCTAGTAAAACATGGAAAATTAATTGCTGCTCATTTCTTTCTCCATGTAAAATAATTTCCATGCATTAAGTGCCTACATATGAGCTATCAAACACCTGGAAAACGATTCATGGCTCATTTCTTTCTCCATGTAAAATAATTTCCATGCATTAAGTGCCTACATATGAGCTATCAAACACCTGGAAAACGATTCATGATGTTTCTATACGAGGGCTTGCAACAATGTTATTATAAAACCGGGCTGGGTAATTTAGTGGCTCCAGACATTACTCAGTTCAGGCTTTATATTGAATTATTTGGGAATTGATTTGGTGAATCTAATTAATCTAATGAATCAAGATATATATATATATATATATATAGATCTAATGAATCAAAATATATATATAAAAAACCAACTTGATCAAAACGAATATATGTATAATTTACGATGTCCTCGAGAAGGGTTTGCAATAATTTTATAAAATAAGGCTTTAACTTTAATCCAGTAATTTGTTGAACTAAACATAACTTAAGTTAGATTTTATATTAAATATGGCGAGAATTGATCTGGTCAAATCTGATTGAATGAGTGGATTAATACGTGACCCAATCAAAATATGAGAGAAATCTAATTTTAATTTATGTTTTTTAGAAAAACATTATTTTAGATCCATGCATCGATGAAAGATTGAATTTTAGAGCCATGTTGAACAAGACTTTGTTTTGTAATTGGCTACTTGAGATGAGTAACATCAATTGTAGTTTTCATCCATTTACTGCCTTTATTCGGTGCAAAATAGTCAGTGGACTCATTAATGATGGATTAGCTAGGTATCTGTGAGGGTGTGGCCACTACTTGATGTGAGAGAAAAACAAATTATACGGAGAAAGGTTGCACCAGCCAAACACACCCTACCACATCAATTATTATTATCATTATTTATTTCACCGTAAAAAAAAAAAATGTCGATTTTCAGCCAAGATTGTGACAAAAACGTTATGTGATTAACTGATGATTTTTTTTTTCTAATTTGATGTTTGATGACTTTTAGTTTTTATTTGGTGTTATGTTGTTTTAAAAATTATGGCATTTTAATTAAGCAATTGAAAATAAAATAGGTTGCTAAATTCTAAAATTAGATTGTTACTTTGAAATTGTATAAAGAGATAATAAATTAGGACTTGAAATTGCATAAAGAGATAATAAATTAGGATTTTCAAGTTGATAAGTTATTTTTTGGTGAAACATGTTTAAGATTAATAAATAATTATTTGCTGTATGAAATGATGCTAACTTTTCAGGAAACGTAAGCAATAATATATAATTAGTTAGTTTGATATTTTTGATTAATTTAAGGAGTGTATTTGGATCCTTTTATGTTTCCTTAGAAGCATGATTAATTATGTTCTAATTAAAAATAAATAAAATCTTTTATATATGTATATTTTTTCCAGTATATTTTGAGGGAATATTTTTATTGGTAAAATTTATTATAATTTACCGATAAAAATATTCCATCAATATTTTTATTTGTATTTATCAATTTTCTAATAGTCATTATTAACTAACCCAAAGTATCAATTTTATATAATAAGCTTTGAGATGAACATATTCTTGAAAGATTAACCTAGATTGATAAACATGTTATATGTTTTACTGGCTACTTAGTCTGTATTTTACTGCGGGTCATATCTAACAAAAATTAACACAAAAACATAAATGTGCAAGTGTTTCTGATGTTTTTTTAATTAAAAAATTAATTGTAAATTAAAAGACTGACATATGCATTTAATTAAATAAATCAACAGATCGACATATGCATTTAATTAAATAAATCAACAATTATTTGTGTTAAAAAAAGTCATTAATAATAACCACAAATTGAACTGAAAAGTGGAAAGATTGATATAGATAACAATAAAAGCTTTCATGAATAAAATATACACCACAAAACCTTCCAAATCCTATGAAGATCATCCACAAATATGGATATTTTTGTTGGGTTTTTCAATACATATATATGCAATGAAAAATATAAATTTAAAATCTTTTAGGTGTACCAAGATCCCATTAGATGGATCAAGAGTTGTTTATAAATTATACGAAGATTACTTGAAGATCAAATATTCATTTTAACTTTGACACAAGTCATCCAAATATCCAACTTCTAACACTAATCTATATAAACTATTATTAAGAAATCTCCTGCACCTTTTTAGAAGAGAGTTATTGTTAAAGAGAAAAAAATTGTTATATTTTTTAGTGCTAACTCTTTTCTTTCATGTTTTTCAGGAGTTATATATTTCACTGTGTATTGTTAAATAATACATTTTGTTTTGTTTTATTTATTAAGGGTAGAATAGTATTTTTATTTTAACCTATATATACTCTCTTTGTATTTGGGTTAACTCAAGCACTTTGGAATAAACAGATTAATAAGAATTTGAATTTTCTTCTCTTTTATGTTTTTTTTTAGTTTATCTTAATTAATTTAACATGGTATCAGAGTTGATTTTATAGAACAAGGTTAATCCCAAACATAGCTTTCGTGGATTCAAACTTTTAATTTATTCTAAATTTTTTTGAAGTGATATTTTATCTTTTGCTTCTACAAAAATTGGTCTTTCATCTTTTTTTTAGCTTTTTTAATTTGATATTTGCGTTCAGTTTCTGTAATTTATGTTATGTTTTGGAGTAATCGTATAATTTTGAAAAGTATTTGTTCAGTTTTTATGATATTTGTTTAATTTCTACAATTTAGTACTTAGTCTTCCATTGCTTTTGCATTCTGGTTCTTTTTTGTTTGTTAATTATGGTTATCAAAAGAGATGATTCGCTTCAGTCTGTACGTGTGAGGTTGGATGAAAAGAATTATTTATACTGGAGTTATGTAATGAGAAGTTTTCTTAAGGATAGTAAGATATGAGGATATGTTTGTAGAACTTATGTGATACCCAAGAATATTGAAGAGGAGGATGCTATTTTGATAGATACATGGAAAGTAAACAGTGTAAAAATTATTACTTTAATCAACAATTCTATTGAGTATTCCATAGATACGTAGTTGGTGAAATATGAGATAACAAAGAAGGTTTGAGATCATCTGTAAATGTTATTCATGCAATCAAATTTTGCAAAGTAGTATTAGTTAGAGAATATCATATGAGCTCTTCATTAGAAGAATATAAGTATTTAAAAGTTTTATTCTACTATGATAAATATTTAGGATTAATTGGCTCTTACAAAATAGGTATAATTAAAGGCATGTGGTGCTTATATTGAGCGTAGAGAGCAGTAACGATTTGTATAGTTTTTAACAGCACTTCGCAGTGATTTTGAAGGATTTAGAGGTTTAATTCTGCATCGTTCTCTGCTGTTTTATGCTGACTCTGTTGTTAGTGAGTTATTGCTTGAAGAAATACGTCATCAGTCTTATTCTAAAAAGAGAATTCTTTCTGCTTGAAATCTTTCTATACTAGCAGTATCCTTTAAATCATTCTCTAATCATCAAAATAAGCCTCACTTAAGAGTTGGCTTTGATGAGTGCAATTTCTCTAAACAAAAAGGTCATTAAAAGGCTTGGTATCCCAAGTTGAAATAACATAATCAAACTTGAAAGCATGACAGCCAATCACAATCTAATGTTGATAGACCACTTTAAAGCAATAAACCACCACACCACAATATTGTTGTAGTAACTTCATCAGGCTTTATCACCTATCTTAGTACTCTAACTAAGCAATTTCATAAGTTTCTCTCCTTACAACCACAAGCAATGTCCGCTTCTCCTTTCATAGGTAAGTTGCCTCATGGTTTGTTAGGTATTTGATATTCTAAATGGGTATTAAATTCTAGTGCTTCATATTATATGTTTTTAGATTCTTCATATTTTACCTTTGTATCCCTTTCACCCTTCATTCCTGTTATAACTGATAATGACACTCTCATGCCCTTAATAGGTGTCGGTTCTATTATCACACCTCACTTGTCTCTCCCTAATGTTTATCTTATTTCAAAACTCAAATTGAATCTTGTTTTCATTAGTCAATTATGTGATTATAGTGATTATTTTGTCATTTTTTCTTCTACTTTTTATTGTTTACAAGATTTGTAGTCTTAAAAGTTGATTGGGACAGGTCGTAGGGAGAATGAACTATATATTTTGGATGAGTTAAAATTGCTAGTAGTCACCGCCACTGCTACAACTATTTATTTATCTTCTTTTCGTTTGAGTCCTTCATCTTCAAGTTTTTATCTATGGCATTCTCGTCTAATTCATGTTTCATCTTCTTATTTGAGATTTTTGACATCCATAAGAGCTTTAGAAAACTTGCAAATGTATGATATTTCTTATTGTAATAGATGTAAACTAATAAAATTTTCCACTTTACCTTTTAATCAAAGTATTTTTGTTTCTTCTTCACCATTTGACTTGATTCATTCTGATGCATAAGGACCATTTTTTGTTGCCATAAAAAGAGGGTCTTGATATTATATTTTATTGATGATTATACTCGTTATTATTGGGTTTATTTAATGAAATATTATTATAAATTCTTTGAGATGTGTATAGCCTTTTAAGCTCTTGTCAATACTCAACATTCTGCTACAATAAAAAAAACTTTAGGTGTGATTTGGGTGGAAAATACATCTCTAATAAATTTTATCATTTGTTTGCCCTAGATGGAACCATTCACCAAACTTCATGTATAGATACTCCTAAGCAAAATGGAATTGCTGGAAGAAAACATAGGCATGTTGTCGAAACTGCTCGCTCTCTTATTGTCTGCTTCTGTTCCTAGTGAGCTTCAGGGAGAAGTTGTCCTTACTGCTGTAATTTTGATTAATATCATTCCATCATCTCATAGTATGGGTTTGTCTCTTTTTGAAAAGTTATATGGATATGTCCCTGATTATTCCTCATTTAGAGTTTTTAATTATACTTGTTTCATTTTTTATCTTTCTTCCTCATATAAAATGTAGTAAGTTATCCTCCCGATCTATTATTTGTGTCTTTTTGGGTTATAGTGAAGGTAAAAAATAGAATCGTTGTTTTGACTCAATAATTGAGAAACTTTATGTGTCTCATCATATTGTCTTTCTCGAATATATATATCTTTCTTTTCTATTCCATCCACTACTTATAACCTAACTAGACCTGATCTTATTTGTATAGATTCTTTTTCTAAGGATTCTGATAGTTTATCATCTCAGGTTCCGAGTACTTCAAATACTCCTCTATATGTTCAACCAATGAGTATTTCAAATACTCCTCTATATGTTCAACCAATTTATACTCATAATTCCACAGGTACTCACACTTTACTCTCTAGTACACTTGAAGCTCTATTTTCATCTACAGCTTCTCAAGCTTTATATGAGATTGTGAACCCACCTCCATGTTATCCATTCATATTTGTAAGTCTATAAAACTATCATATTTTGTTTATTCTTGTTATTCTTCATCATTTCCTTTTTTTAGCTTATATTCATTGTTTATCTAAGCCCTCTTCATATAAAGAGTCAATTATTGATTCTCTTTGGCAGCGGGTTATTGATGAGAAACTTTATATTTTGTATAAGACAAGTACTTGGGATTTTGTTTCTTTACCTCTTAGTAAAAGTGTTGTTGGATGTCGTTAGATGTATAAGATCAAGATTAATTTTGATGGGTTTATTAAGCAATACAAAGTTAGGTTGGTTGCAAAAAGGATACTCTTAATAGTAGAGTATGGATTATGAGAAGATATTTGTCTTTGTTGCAAAAATGACTACTATTCGTACTCTTATTGTAGTATCTTTGATTCGTCAATGACATATCTCGTAAATTAATGCTAAAAATACCTTCTTGAATAGAGATCTTCAAGAAAAAGTTTATATAACCCCCCCTCCTAGTGTTTCACATGACTCTAGGTATATTTGTAAGCTTAAGAAAGTATTATATGGTCTCAAACAAGCACCTCGTACTTGGTTTGAGAAATTCTCTATTGTGATCCTGTTTTTTGGATTTGTTATTAGTAGTTATGATTCTGCTTTTTTATTAAGTGCACTGATGTAGGTTGTATCATTTTATCTTCATCAACAATGTTCTTGGTTAAACATTATAGCATAAAGTGTGTTTACTCTGTCAAATCATGTTTATTCTCAATACCATAGTCATTGATTCTTTGAATAAGATTTTATTTTTTTTCAAATTTCATTCCACCTTGTAATTAATACTATTTAAGAACATGTGAATCATTTTTTTCAATTCATCTAGGATGATGAATTATCTCATGATCACTCATATAATTTTATATAGTTCATGTTATACCAAATATCTGCTTGTTTATTATCCTTGGTTAGGATAACATGTAGTTATGATCAAAGCATCACATATCTTATATAAAATAACTTAATGATCTCAAGTCTAAGGATCACTTACATAACCATTAAGTGAACCTTTCTATAGACATAGGTGATCTTTCTATATAAAATTCTTATGCAAGTCATTTCAATACTGTACATGTCATTTAACAGGTACCTACATATTAATTTTAGGTATTCCTCATACATCAGCTTATGAGAATAATTGTTTTTTTTATAAAAGAAATATCACAATATGTATAAGTGTTAACAACTTTAATTAATTTCTATTCTTAATAGAGCATTGACCATAAACATGTAGCAACAATGCTTTGATTAATAAAAATCTCGTTATTATAACGAATTTATAATTTTTTTTATAAAATATTTTTTTATTCCAAGTACTTTATCGTTACTCTAGATTTATTAATCAAATATTAGATTTATTATATTTGATGAATATTAAAGATAAATAAAAACTTTACTAAAATAAATATGTTTATATGAACAAATTCAATTAATATAATGTGTAACTAACTGATTATTGACAACGCATATACACTAACAATTTTCACTTGTTAGTTTCCAATGATTTTGTGTAGATCTTGGCAATGTTATCCCATGTTAAATATTTTTCATGCATTAAATGACTAGTACTTGATATTATAATGTATCCCATGTTAAATAATTTTCTTGCATTATTAACTAGTATTTAAAAGCTTTCAACATCATGGAAAATGATTTGGGTTAGTTATAAACTAAGCAAATACAACATGTTTTTGCATAACCAAAACAAGTATGAATACATTCCATACTTTTATGATTATTGTATATGTAATAAAAAGAAAGTTAGTTGAACTCTTTGATGAAGAGTAAATGACTTGTGGAGTAGTAAATTGTGACTTCTAGGTTAGGAATAAAGAGTAGACATCAGATCTAAATAAAAAGGCTTTTATAAAAGTGATGAATTCTGGAAGATATTACAGTAATTCAACAATACTATTATATTTTTAAAAAAATTTGTTAAAGGGAGAGTTATAATTAAATAGAATAAACTCGTATATATAAGGAAGATTTTAAATATATATGTGATTAGTAATAACTATCTTATATTAAAAAATAATAATAAAAAATGACATGCTTGTGTAAATAAAATTAAACCCTAACACAATAGTTTAGGGTTTTATGTTAGAATAATGTCCATAAGTTCAACTTATACATACAAGCCTATTGGTCGTTTTAACAAATAAAATCTATACAACCACCTGCAACACGAGGTCGAGGGACCCATCATCCCCTTATAAATACAAGCCTCTGTCTTTGACATTGCCTACGTACAATAGCTGAAGACACACCACTCATTCCCTTGCGCTCTCAACTCACACGTTCCACCATGTCTTCTCTTCCTTACCCTTCCAAGCAATCATCTGCAAGCGATCATAGGCTTAATTATCAGTCAACATCTTTGAGTTATAACCACGAAATTCAGGCCACACTAGGAGTAAAAACTGTTGCTCCACCGTCAAGCAGTAGGGGAGGAGGAGAAGGTGCAGCCACTGATCATAATGGTGTTTTCTTGACTTGGGAGGATTTGTGGGTGACTGTTTCCATTGGGAAAAAAGGCAGTAAATCAATCCTTCAGGGCTTAACTGGTTATGCTCAGCCTGGAGAGCTTTTGGCTATCATGGGTCCTTCAGGCTGTGGCAAGTCAACACTTCTTGATACATTGGCAGGTAACTAATTAGATAGTACTCAGCTTTTGGAGTATGCACATCACAACATATCTGATCCTCTCCTAATGTTGACCAAATCTTAAAAAACAAGCTCCCATACATTATAAGATCACAATAACACTAATCAAGCTGATCTGCATAATCTTTCTTGACAGCTAATTTATATGTTTCAAATGTTATAGTTTGACTTGAGTTTCTGTTGCAGGGAGACTGGGTTCAAACACACGACAAACAGGAGACATACTAATCAATGGCCACAAACAAAGGCTGGCTTATGGTACATCGGTAAGGAAAAAAAAAAAGAAAATGATGAAAACATTAGGAATTTTATATCATAAACTATAATATTTGAATAATCATCGACAAACATTTTCTAAAAGGTTTTTTTTTTTCATTGATGCACACAGGCTTATGTAACTCAAGATGAAACCTTAATCACAACATTAACAGTCAAAGAAGCTGTGTACTACTCAGCTCAGCTCCAATTGCCAGACTCAATGTCAAGGGCAGAAAAGAAAGAGAGAGCAGAGGTGACAATAAGAGAAATGGGGCTGCAAGATGCCATGAATACAAGAATTGGAGGGTGGGGATCTAAAGGACTTAGTGGTGGTCAAAAGAGGAGAGTGAGCATTTGCATAGAGATACTAACACATCCGAAACTTCTCTTTCTTGATGAACCCACAAGTGGGCTTGATAGTGCAGCATCATATCATGTCATGAGCAGAATTGTTAGATTTGACCGCAAGGATGAAAATAGAAGAACTGTAATTGCATCCATTCATCAGCCTAGTGGTGAGGTCTTTCAGCTTTTCGACAGTCTTTGCCTGCTCAGTGCTGGTAAAGTAGTGTATTTTGGCCCAGCTTCACAAGCAAATGAGGTATTTGAGCATCAAAGTTTTGTAGGCTTAGTTGATCTGATATATGTAGATCATATAGGAATTAACCTCATCTTTATTTTGTTTCAATATAGTTTTTTGCCTTAAATGGCTTTCCTTGCCCGACTCTCCAGAACCCATCTGATCATTTCCTGAAAACCATAAACAAAGATTTCGAAACGGTATGTTGTCTTATCCAAGGTCTGGCTTTACGGTATCTTTGGTTAATTAGTATATCAGGATAGAAGAGACGGAGACAATTAGGTATTGATTGGTTGAACACCAATGTAGACAATGGTGGCTTAAAGATTCATCTTAAAATGTTCATTAAAATTCTGATTATGTCCTTCACAGGTTCCTGAACAAGGTTTAGAAGATGCAATTACCGCAGAGGTAGCGATTAATACTCTTACAAAGGCGTATAAATCATCAGACCATTATCAACAGGTTAAGAGACTAGTCACAGAAATATGTGAAAAGGTATGCTCTAATTCCCTCCCACTTTTCTAAGTGATAAATTCATGATATTACAGTCATTGAAAGGGATGATTAACAGTTAGATGGATACAGGATTGTGGGACATTAGAGGAAAGAAGCCATTCTAACTTCCTTACTCAGTGTCTTGTGCTTACAAGAAGATCTTTCGTAAACATGTATCGAGATCTTGGGTACTATTGGTTGCGGGTCGCCATCTATGTCTCATTAGCATTAGGCCTTGCTACTTTGTTTTACAACCTTGGATCTGATAATGATTCAATTCAGGTATGACATAATATATAACTCAACCGGCCTTCACTTGATTTTATTAATTACAACTTAATTAACATGGAGCCTAAAAAATCAATATGGTTTCAGGATAGAGGTTCTCTGCTAATGTTCATAGCTTCTTTCTTAACGTTCATGACAATCGGAGGATTTCCTTCTTTTGTGGAAGATATGAAGGTATAGACATAAATCAGTGCACATATATTTTTGTTCCAAATTGTATGTTTATTTCTAAATATTTTTCTCCTCTTGAATCAAGGTATTTGAAAGAGAAAGGTTGAATGGGCACTATGGTGCCACTGCTTTTGTTTTTGGCAACACATTCTCTGCCTTTCCATACCTGTTACTGATATCAGTAATTCCTGGAGCAATAACTTATTACCTTCCTGGACTTCACAAGGGATATGAACACTTCATATACTTTATTTTAGTATTGTTTGCTTGCATGATGTTGGTGGAGAGCTTAATGATGACCGTTGCGAGTATGGTGCCAAATTTTCTGATGGGAATAATAACAGGAGCTGGGATTCAAGCTTTCATGGTTCTAGGTGGGGGGTTCTTTAGATTGCCAAATGATCTCCCTCAGCCATTCTGGAAGTATCCCATGTACTACATTGCCTTCCATAAGTATGCCTACCAAGGACTGTTCAAGAACGAATTTGAAGGACTAACATTTCCTAGCAATCAAGCCGGAGAGCCACGGACGATTCCTGGTGAACAAATTCTGAGAGATCGATGGCAAGTGGAAATGGGTGTCTCCAAGTGGGTTGATCTTGCCATTTTGCTTGGAATGGTGGTTCTATACAGAATTTTGTTCTTGGTTATTATCAAGACCACAGAGAAGATAAAACCTATTATTACAGCTATTGTATCGGTACCTCCCAAGCAAACAACACAAATCATGGAAATCCCCTTAACTACTCCTTCGCATGGGGATCAATCTGTAGTCTAGGAAGATCAAATCGCTTGTGTTAGCGAGCATTGAAGAGTAAATTTACTCTGCCTGCTACACAGAACTTAAGCTAGTATCATGCTCAGCACCTTTTCCTTTATTAATGTCTTGGCTAATAAAATTCTGTTGCAAGCTCTCAATTTGTTCTCTAATATTAGGTTGACAAAGTTGCAGACGAGACCGGCATGGGAGCTCAAAGGCTAGCTTCTTTCAAGAAGCTATGCTTGGAGCTTTTAGTCCAACCTCTTAAAGACAATGTTGAGGTTTAGTGTACTGTTAAGGTCTTGACTGATTGCGCGCGCGCGCGTGTCTAGATATATATAAAACAGACAGAAACGATTAAATAGATGTTAAGGTTGGGATTTTTTTTCAACATAATAAAAGATATTTAAATTATAAATAACTATTTTATATTGTTATTATTAAATTAAAATTTTTTGATTAAAATTTTTATACAATCCAAATTTAAAATTATATTATATAAAAATTATTCTAATATAACATAGTTAACATGATCAGTTCAAAAACAATTTAACTAACTAATTAAAAAATTTTAAAGATTAAATTGATAGATAAAACTTCTCAACTTGAATTCTTAACTAATTTAAATTTAAAATTAAATCATATAAAAGTTGCGATGATGTAATTAATTTGACTTTGTCAATTTAAAGATAACTTGGTTATTAAAAAACAATTAAGGATGAAATTAAAAAAATAAATTGAAAAAAAAAATGAGAGGTGAAAAAAAATATAAAGAACTAAATTAAAAAAAAAAGGAAGATAAAAATCTTGTCCTTTATTTGTTGTCTCATTTCATTTTTTTTTTAAAGGAAAAATTATTTATAATTTATGTAAATCCCAGTTTGTTTATTTAATATAGAAAGTAATTCTGTCAAATTAAAAATAAATATCTTATTTAAAATTATTCAAAATTTTTAATTGAACCTCGCTTGACCTTAGACATCAACCTTTTCTTATGCAATATTGAGCGTATAGATTGGGTGACCACAAACCTAGTGACATCACATTCTTCATGCCTTCATATATTTTCCAAAAAGAAAAATTAAAGGGAGGATGGTCGGTCAAGGGATTATTTAATCATACAGATTCATTAATTAATTTTGACAAACTATAGAAACTAAATTATAATTAACTTGTAAGAAATTTTTGTGATTTATACTGATATGTCATTTCATTTCCCTTTTGCAATGAAAAACTACATCAAATTTATGTTGGAGCTGTAAATTTTAAATCAACTTGGAGAGTTAATTCTGAACTTGGACTCATTCAACTTAAAAAAAAAAAAAAAATTTAGTTGATTTAGTAAAAATTCTAATTAATTTGTTGATTTGGTTATACTTGATCTACTTTAATTAAAAACAGATTATGAACTTGCTAAGTTTTTTTTTTAATAATTAAAATGATATTATTTTAATTAATTAATTAATTTTTTAAATAAAAATCATGATAGACCCTCCCAATCTATTACCAAGATTTTGCCCTGACCAACCCCCTTCGTCATGCCTTTCATATCCATACACGTATAAACAAAACTATTAAAATGAGGATAGTCAACGACAGTCAAGAGATTATTTAACAAATTTTAAAATATAGATACTGATTAATAATGTTTGGAAAATTACAGGGACTAAAATTCGATAAACTTGAAAGAAAACCCCGAGCTGTGTATGATATGTCGTTGCATTTCCTTTTTAGCAAGTGAAAGAATTAACAGTGGAGCGATTGGTAGTGTTAACTAGATTTTGGCATTAAGAATTGTGTCGCTCGCATTCTTCACCGAGAGAACTCCAGAAGGAGGGAGGCAGAATGGACGGTGACGATGTGGACATGGCCGCTGCAGAGACCAACGAATCTGTACCAGTATTTTTTTTTCTGTTTGTTCTTGGATCGATTTTTAGTTTTTGATTGATATAAAACACAAAAACCTTAATGGGATTTCAATTATGATCAAAAAGAGAAATCTAATTTTGGGTTATGGTTAAAATTGTAGGAACTTGATGATATGAAGAAGAGACTAAAGGAAATGGAAGATGAAGCTGCTGCTCTTCTTGAGATGCAGTCCAAGGTTGAGAAGGAAATGGGCTCTATACAAGGTTGTAACTTTGGGTATATGCAATTATGGTCTAATGGGTTTTTGTTATTTTTTATGGGTTTATGGTTTTTTATGTGTTTTCTTTTTAATCTGTTAGGATTTTTGCTTTTAATCAGTGTTATGGTAGGGATGATGGGTTTGTTGGAGATTGGAGGATAATGGGGCATTGTGGTGAGGAGGGACTTAGTGTGAGTTTAGAAGTGATTTTTGTGTGTGTGTTTGTGTGGCTTTAGGGTGAGGTAGTTTGTGTTCCGTGGCTGGCCTTAGATTGGTGAATGTTTTGTAATATATGTTGGTTTCATGTTGTTATAGATTTTTGTAATACTGGCCTTAGATTGAGATGTTTCCTGAAGTTATTTGAATGTTAGAAATGCAATATATTTATGGTTTCGGAGAACTTCACTTACCGAGATGAGAATGTTCTGTAGACTTTTAAGGGCAAGAAAGATTTTAGGGCTTAGGACTTTTATGTCATTAATTCTTTAGCTTCACGCTACTGAAGATTTAACTGGGGCATTCCACATTGGTCATTTGTATCAAGCACTTGCATTTGACTGAATGGTTATTCTATTTGTTTACCAGTTTCTATTTTCTCAATCGATAACGGTCCTAAGTCTTGGTCCTTAAGTTAACAAGAGAGATGCATCACATGTCAAATTCCTATGCTTAAGATATTATATTATGTGTCCCTTCATTGCTTAATGGAAGTGAGTAGGACTAGTAACTGCAATGATTGATTTTTGTTTTTGCATATCTTCCTCCTTCTTACTGTTTCTATGTGCAATTAGATCCTAGTGCTTCAGCTGCTGCATCCCAAGCAAATAGAGAGGAAGTAGATTCTCGATCAGTGTTTGTTGGTAATGTGAGGCCTCTTTTCCTTATTATATGATTTGCCTTCAAGGAGTTATTTTAGTGTCAAAAACTTGTAGTGGGGATTTTTTTGGCTGGTTGCTTGTGTTACATATGTTATCAAAATGATTTCTTGACCTGGGGATGGAATCAATATTCTACCTGCCCTTTTTTTGTTTGGTTTACTGTAAAAATAAAGTAAATGAAATTGTTAAAGCATGCATAACAGAGACATTGGAATAAGTGCTTTTTGGGATTGAACTTTTTGTGTTGGCATATGACAATGGGATAAGGAATTTAAGATGTTCTTGCAAACTAAAACGTTGGCATGGGCAAAAGCGTGGCTATCTATAAGAAGCAACACAGATTCCCCTGCCTTGCTCACCTTTTTTTATAGCACTATAAGATTTTTATTCCTAACATGGTTGCAGGTGGACTATTCATGCACCCCTGAAGAAGTGCAGCAGCATTTCCAGGCATGTGGGACAATAAATAGGGTCACTATCCGTTCTGACAAGTATGGCCAGCCAAAGGGTTATGCATATGTCGAATTCCTTGAACCAGAGGCTGTGCAGGAGGCTCTCCTTCTGAACGAGTCTGAGTTACATGGTCGCCAATTGAAGGTAAAGAAACTGTATTTTTCTCCCTATCTAATTGCAATCTTCAGTCCCTTAACCTTGATAACCTTAGGCTCTATTCTTTCTTTTCTCTAAACTATTTCTCAACCACAAATTGGTTTGTTCTGTGCTTTTGCAGGTAACTGTTAAGCGGACCAATCTACCTGGGATGAAGCAGTTTCGCGCTCGTCGACCCAACCCATATATGGGGTTTCCACCCAGGGGCGCTCCTATGCCTCCTTATCTCTTTTCTCCTTATGGATATGGGTACACTATCTAAGAAGTGCATTACATTTACGCTTTTACTTGCTTTTTCTGTCTTGATCTATAAGGAGCGATGATGGTCATTTAGCATGTTTTCTTTGCACTGCAGGAAGGTTCTGAGATACAGAATGCCAATGCGTTACAGCCCCTATGGCTGAAATACTATTTTGTTTGAGGCAGCATTGCCAGCAGAGAGATACATCTAACAAAATTTGTACTCTCTTTTCTTCTCACATGTTTTAATCATTGGGAAAGATGAACAGAAGATTTTTCCCTGCTTGGGTTGACACGTTGAAATGTGAGAATTGGAGCTTTATTTTGTTCATGGTAGACAATGAAATCAAAATGCCTGCTTCTTCTGTACTGCCTAAAAATATTCATGCTTGAGCTATCTTGAAAGCTTCCTCTGGTTCCAATATTATAGTTTTTGTCACGTACATTGCTGCCTCTGTGTCTTTGCTTAAATTAAGCCTACTTTCTTTCTTTGGAACTTTTCTGTTTGAGATGTCAACTGATGCTGCTATGGTTATCTTGACTGCTTTTCAGACTATCTATTTTTTTACCCAAAGAGAGTACCATCCGCCTAAAAGCATAGTGCCTGTTTTTGTGGTTGAATATGTTTTTCAGAGTGCTTTTCTCTTGAAAAGTATTAAATTGATTGTTTTTAGATGCTTTTCATGATGTCTTGATGACAAAAAATTTGAAAAAATATCTGAAAAAAATTATTTTGATGTATTTTTAATTGAAAATCACTTTGCGTTGCTTTACCAATGAACTATGTTAGTGGGACATGAGTATGATTTTATGGGATATTTTTCAAAGCCTGTGATCTTGCAGGTGCAAGGAGCTTACTACTACTAAGCCATGCCTACGGATTTCCAACTCTAGATTCATTTGTGAGCTTTTTGTCATTTAAATTGTGTTGGCTTGAAGTATTTGTACATGAGATAGCATTACTCAATGACTCGAGCATTGGCAACGCAAACGAATTCTTCATGGGCTACCAACAATCTAGAATCTTATCCGAATGTAAAACCCAAATGGGTCTTATGTTTATTAAGATGATTATAAAACTGAAAATTAAGTTTTTGCCATTACATATGATGCATAAATGTTAGTTTTGTTAATGGATGATAGATACAACTTTGACCCACATTGCCTAGTTACAAGACTCGGTCAGGTGGGCAATGGATGACAGGTGCCGTTCATGACTTGCTTACTGAGTTGATAAAACCTTGGCTGCTTCTGAACTTGCAGCTGATAATCCAATCATGACCGCAAAACGAGTGCTTGCTCTCACCCGTGGGCATTAGCTTGCCTAAAAAATTATGGGTTTCAGCCTTTTAACATTCCTTTTGAGCTGGTTTACTTGCTGAGTGAGCAATGAGACTTTGTACCGTAGGCCTCTGTCAGATTGCTGGTAGATGTGAATTAAGCTCGCCCATGCATAGTAATGGCTGACGATTATTAGATCATCCTTTATACCCGCTCATCATGGCACAAGGCATAGAGTGCTTCGTGATTTCCACAGACAAAGAAGGCAAGCATCATGGCAATGTGTGACCCATACTGTTTTGATTGCACGTAAGCATGTTTGCTAATATAGGAGTTGGTTTTGAGGCTTTTCTTTTCCTCCATCTACCGTGGATATACAGTGATGGTGTGTTAGAGAATGGACAAAAGTCATTGGTACTGCAAATATGTACTGTTTAGTACCGATCTCTGTACTGTTAGGGTCAAGACATGATATTTAAAGAACATATTTCACATGGTTGAAAAGCGGGCAAGTGTTTTTTCATTACTTTCCAAGAACAAATCAATCTCACAGGACGAATCCGATGAAAAAAAAGGTCACCGATGGTGTTATGACCGAAGTGAAAGCATGCAGATTAGCTCATCTCAAGTTACAGCACGCAACAATTTTTCCTCAAGAAAATGAAGAGGTTAAAATTTCAGGAAGAATCCAAGGGAGGCATTTAGTCACAGGTGTTGAAATTGCTTGATCTTATCCTCTCATGTCACAACATGATCCTGGGCTCATTAATGGTCCCTACAAAATCATTGATGGCCAAACCCCATTAATATAGTGAAATGCACCTCATCATTCCCCTAATGCTGTCATTACGGTCTCCTAGCCTCCAGCATCATTCATGCAGGCACACCCCCTTCGGCTTTCATTACCCCATCTTTCCTGGAAACCAAACAGAATTAACCCCCTTCGGCTTTCATTAACCCATCTTTCCTGGAAACCAAACAGAATTACCACTTCGAATCCTACAAATTAATCCATGCAAATCCCACTTTACACACAACTGTTTATTATTATTATTATTATTATAATATTTATATCTCTTCTGCATTTTTCATAAGGAGAATTTACAGGTCACCCAAAAGGACAAACTAGTCCATCATCATCAAGTCTAAGAAAGAGAGAGAAGAAAAAACCAGGACCCGATTTTTTTTACACAAGTGTCTTGCAGGCACTTGATTTTGGGTCCCACATAGCAGGCAACATATACTTCCTTCCATTGACACCATAAGCATTGTAGCTAGCACCTGTGACCTTATCAACCAGGACCCGACCCGGATAACCTGGATAGGACCCTGACCCGAAGATCCCAGTACATGCCGAAACAGCCTCCAAAGGAGCAGTTGGTGGACCCTGAAAGTACCCAGTGTTGAACGGATTGGTAACGGTGTTAGCCAACAAAGTAGCCAGGTTGATGATCATTCCGTCAACTCCAACGTCTCCGTTCGGTGCCACCAAGGGTGGTGTCTGTGGGCCGTAGAGTGGCTGGTGAAACGGCCAAGCACACTGGCCCGGACACTGAAGGTCCGAGTTACCAACCCAAATGTAGGTTCCCCGACCCGACCCGGATTTTGTTGACCCGTGTGTCCCACACCTGTTCATGCAAAACCCATCAACGGCAACATCTTTCGCCGTCAGAACAACGTTAATGGCGTTAACGGTGAAATGGGTTTTCGAGGCCAGAGCTATCAAATGTTGGCTCTTCAAGATTTTGCCTAGTGTTAACTCTTCATGAAGTATTTGATGGCCTACAGTGAGGGACGATGAACCACCACGGTACATCTCAGTTGTCTTCCACCATGAAGAGGTGGCAGGAAGTGGGGCCCCTTTGGAGTTCAAAGAGTTGATGAAGTCAACGATTATAGACCGTTGGATAGGTGTAAACTCGCCATACCAGATTAGATTAACTGTGATGTTTCCTTTCAAGAGGATGCCGTTGTGGTACTTCAGCACCAAAGGTTGTTCTTGAACCAAAGCTGAGAGAGAAGGGCTAATGAAACAGAAGAGGAAAGCAAGAGGGGCAAGGTAGTAATTAGAAGCCATCGGTGGGGGTACGGATTCGTCCAGAGGAAAGGTGGTATAGGCCTGGCTTGTGGAGGTAGAAGAGGGCGATGGGCTATTTATAAGAGGGAGAAGAGTAAGGGAGACAGCTGGTGATGGACTGTGTCAACATCAAGGGAAGGACACATGGAATTGTGTGATTGGGAGGGAAGTGTGAAGAGGAGTCTCTGCCAGGCTGTAAGGTTCTTTTGGTGGTGACGTGGTGGTGGTATGTGGAAGGGGGGGAAGGGTGGGTTTGGTTTTTTTATTTGAAGGTGTGATGATAACTTTTGGGTTTTTGGAGTTTTCATGGGGGGGAAGGGTGGGTTTGGTTTTTTATTAGGTGTGGTGATAACTTTTGGGTTTTTGGAGTTTTCATGCATGAAATGGAAGCAGAGAAAAGGGCTGCTGATGAGATTAATCGTAGTTTAATAACTATGTACTATATCATCTAAACGAGATAAATGGAAAATATTTCAATGTCTAAATTAATTTCACAGCTTATAATTGAAAAAAAGAAGAAGAAGTAGTTTCAACTATATATTTTTTTAAAAATGAAATAAGTAATATAATATAGATATGATGTTTTCTATATATATATATATATATATATATATATTATTTTGATCTGATAACCAAACTCTCAAAAATAAAAATCATTATCATCATTGATTCTAAGCTCCACCCTCGTCAAATCAAACCTTTCTGTATATAAAACATGGATCGATGGCATCAGAAACCAATGGACCACAAATTGTAAAATCATCTTCTTTAGTCTTTACGGTGGTAGACAGAGGCTAAGGAGCTAAGGTCTGGTGCTCGACTACCAGAGCTAGCTCCTACTGCGTAAATGGAGATGTGGCCCACAGTCTCTGAGCTTTGATGACATCAAGCATTTGGACACTACTGTAAGCTTGTTGCAGACTTCGATGGTAGTGTTTCAGTGCCCTTTTCTTAAATAAGCATTTATTTAAAATTGTTATTTAATATTCTGCTGCTGAATACACGCATGATTTTTATTATATTCAGTGGGGTCCTTAGGCTCAGTTCCCCATGCTTGCTCAAGAGCTATGGCCATGGATGATGGACCTTTGCCCCCTTTGAAAGGTGTGGCCATGCTTGTTTTGTGTTCTTCTTTCTTCCTCCAAGAAAAGAGACTGGAGAGTTTAGGAAGGTGAGTTATGCTTCCTCTATATATATATAATGAGCAATGAAAATGTTTTTTGAATTAAAGTTGTGTATTTTGACCACTTTTCTATTATTTAGTTTGAAATAGTTAGGTTTGAAGTTCAATCACCATATTAAAACAAAATCAATTATGAACTCAGTAATATGTAATTAATTAATTAATTAATTAATCTATTTATATCGATTCATCAAATCAATCATCTTGATTTGATTGACTCTATATTAATTTTACTACACCTATTCATCTTTGTTTTCTTTCTTTCTTTCGTTTTAGTACAAAGTTTTTTTAGAGAAAAATATTAATGTTATTTGAATTAGATTTCATTGACTTTTGATAAGATTTTTATCATAAAAAATTATTAATGTGATTATAAAAAAATTAAAATTAATACTCAATTATGTTTATAAATTTACTTTCATAAAAACAAGAGGCGATCCGATGATAAAATGTGATATATCACTTCTAACGACCTTGTTGTTGCATACATGTCTAACACGGTTAAGGTAATAATCTTGCATAGTAATTAAAAAAATCACGAGCAAAATCTCTTCTATATATAGTTTGGAAAGAGGCTGCGATTTCAGGATCATGACTCAATTATGCAATACGTGAACTTGAATGATGGATTCTCCATGCATCACGATATCTCACTTGATTTTGTGACTGCCATAGGTGTCCGATTTACTCCATGATTAAACTGAATTAAAGGTTTGAGTTGCTGCTTAACCTGAATTGATTATAAAATAACATTGTTGAATAGTTTTATATTAAGATTAAAGAGATTTTTTTTTAAATTTGACCCGATTATATCTCATATTGGTTGCAAGTTGATTTGCTAAGTTACTTCAATTTAACCAAGTCAATGATCAAAAGTGTTTATAAACAAACTTAATCAGAGATAGTCTCCAAATTAACCTGTATTTAAGCTTCGTTTAAGTATGTGGTTTTCAACAGCATAAAACAAAAAAATCAGCAATGAAACATGGTTCCAGCCACTTAACCAAAACCGCTTAACCACAGAGTCACAGGCTATACAATAAGTTTGAGAAAGGAGTAGGAAAGCTAGAAAACAAGAAAGGTGGGGTTCGGTTCTGGGTGGGGGTTGGTTCGTGGCCTGGAAACAAGAGGGAGAAAAAGTTGTGGCCGTCCCAATAGGGTTTTTGAAATCCTCCAAATACAGCGCCTTTTGCTTTCTGGGCAAATGCAATATTGCAGTGCTCATTTGCCCGAGCATGCCCTGCCCAAATGGGGCCGGTGCCGACTCTCTCTGCTGCCACACTTGACTTCTACTTCACATGTTTTGCAATTGCTGGCATGCATTTCAACACCATAATATTCTTTCTTACTATCATATCACGAGGAACAAAAAAATCTTGTGGTTTAAAAATCAAACAATAAATATCTTGCTGCGTAATTTAGTATAAAAAAACCCGAAAAAAGATCATCTGGTAGGGTAAGTATTTGAGATTTGCGAAAGAGAAAGATCACATTTTAAGAAGACATGCCATGCCGCCTTCCAAATACCCTTAAATGTTAGCAGATGGCAAGATAATTTAAGATAAACTAAAAGATAATTAATCCCATTAAATAATTTAATTTCTTCTATGGGATTACAATTTTGTTCCTGAAATACAACATTGATTACAAAAGAATACGTACCACATGGTATATA
Organism: Populus euphratica; assembly: GCF_000495115.2. NCBI lineage: Eukaryota > Viridiplantae > Streptophyta > Magnoliopsida > Malpighiales > Salicaceae > Populus > Populus euphratica. Next base: position 26,320 of record NW_011500136.1, read on the forward strand.
TTGGGTTTTAAATGGAGATTGGACAAAATTTAAAATCTTTTACATCACAATTTTTTCACATTACAAATGGAAGAAATTTAACCCGGCCCGACTATTGCTCGAAACTTGAATTGACCAAGCTATATTAATTAATTAATTGATTGATTGATTGATTGATTGATTGTAACGAGAAAGGCACAATACTACCTACCATCCAAAAATCGAAGACCTAAAGAAGATTGAGGTAAATTAAATTATGGCTGAAAAATTTTCATGCTACAGGGAGAAATTAATATTATTATTAATTTTAAAAAAATTGAGTTACTTAATTATAGGTAAAGTTTTATTATTGTTTCAAGACTACGATAACATAGGCAGTGAGAATAAAAATATAATTTGTTAAGGAGATAAAAATAATAATATTTTTATGATAATTTTAAAGTAAATTTTTATACTTTTAAAACATGAAGTATAAAGACAACGTGTCATTTTTTTATATTCACTATCCTCTCTCTTATAATTATTCCTTTAAAATCAGGCTAGTAGAGCTATGGGAAAATCTATGTAAAACTCTTTTTTTTTCTTTTGTAATAAATTGTGTACAAGGAACATAACTCATGGAAACAAATACATAGAAGATGTTCAATTGGAGTTCATTTAACAGTTTAGGAGTGAGACAATATATGGATATGATCCAAAGAACTCAATTATTTATTTAAGCTCTACATTCCATTAACTTAATCATCCAACTTCTTTCCGGTGGTCAATGAAAACAACTAAGGTATGATTATTAAACAAAAACAAATCAAACAAAGATCCAAACTCCCTCATTTCCTAATGTTTCAATCGCCAAGTTGTGCTGTAAAAAGAAGAGTAAATGAAAAGAAGAGAGAATCACTTCAAAAGGTAGCAAAAGTTAAGGCGGTGAATTTACAAAGCTATGTTTCACGTGCAAAAACCAATACACAAGGTGACAATTTCATAGTCAAAAATGGCCAGCAGATTTGCGATGCACGTAGGACCAGACAGACCTAGATTGCCCGTGGTACCTCTCTTTTCTTGATTCCAATGGATGGGTAAAAGCAGACGATCCTGGTTCCTCAACCTGCAGATTCTTGAAGACATGGTAATCTTTGGAGGGTTAATTTTATTATTTCGTCCATTTGTTCTCGATATTCTCTTAATATGGTCCCCTTGCTCCTTTTGTGCTAGGTTGATCCCTATAAATAACCAGATTTCTTAATATGACCCTTTCAGCAAATTAAGGAATTCATGTGAAATTGGTTGAAGGAACAAATGGATCGACTAAAAAAAGAAAAAAGAAGAGTAGAAGGCTTATCTTAAGAGTATATCAAGATTACAATGACCAAATTTACTGTAAATTCAATCAAAAGCTTTAGGAGTTATGAACCACACCAAGAACCGAATTTAAGAGAGGATAAGCATGTCTCCAAAAAGTTGTACCAATAAATTTTGAAGAACACCCGGGCCTTTTTTTTTTCTTTTTTTTTTTTACTTTTATTTTGCCATTATATGAAAAAACTTTGAAGGACTTTTAGGTTATAGCTACCTCTTACCTAGCTTGTCTCTTCCCTCTCTCTCTCTCTCTCTTCTCGTAGGGTATAGAAAAAAAATCAACTATTTGGATTTTAATTTTATTAATAGATTTTTAATCTCTTTCGCTACAAAGTATAAGGTCTCTGGATTTAATCGTTTCATGTTGTCCTACAAAAACAATTTTTCTATCAAGACTACATGACATGCCGGCGCACTCTCATTGGCTTGAGGTATACTTGTATTTTATCGTGAATTTATAAAAAAATA
>NW_011500136.1:28139-54979 GCF_000495115.2 Populus euphratica
TATATATATATATATATATATATATATATTATTTTGATCTGATAACCAAACTCTCAAAAATAAAAATCATTATCATCATTGATTCTAAGCTCCACCCTCGTCAAATCAAACCTTTCTGTATATAAATCATGGATCCATGGCATCAGAAACCAATGGACCACAAATTGTAAAATCATCTTCTTTAAGGTGGTAGACAGAGGCTAAGGAGCTAAGGTCTGGTGCTCGACTACCAGAGCTAGCTCCTACTGCGTAAATGGAGATGTGGCCCACAGTCTCTGAGCTTTGATGACCTCAAGCATTTGGACACTACTGTAAGCTTGTTGCAGACTTCGATGGTAGTGTTTCAGTGCCCTTTTCTTAAATAAGCATTTATTTAAAATTGTTATTTAATATTCTGCTGCTGAATACACGCATGATTTTTATTATATTCAGTGGGGTCCTTAGGCTCAGTTCCCCATGCTTGCTCAAGAGCTATGGCCATGGATGATGGACCTTTGCCCCCTTTGAAAGGTGTGGCCATGCTTGTTTTGTGTTCTTCTTTCTTCCTCCAAGAAAAGAGACTGGAGAGTTTAGGAAGGTGAGTTATGCTTCCTCTATATATATATAATGAGCAATGAAAATGTTTTTTGAATTAAAGTTGTGTATTTTGACCACTTTTCTATTATTCAGTTTGAAATAGTTAGGTTTGAAGTTTCAATCACCATGTTAAAACAAAATCAATTATGAACTCAGTAATATGTAATTAATTAATTAATTAATTAATCTATTTATATCGATTCATCAAATCAATCATCTTGATTTGATTGACTCTATATTAATTTCACTACACCTATTCATCTTTGTTTTCTTTCTTTCTTTCATTTTAGTACAAAGTTTGTTTAGAGAAAAATATTAATGTTATTTGAATTAGATTTCATTGACTTTTGATAAGATTTTTATCATAAAAAATTATTAATGTGATTATAAAAAAATTAAAATTAATACTCAATTATGTTTATAAATTTACTTTCATAAAAACAAGAGGCGATCCGATGATAAAATGTGATATATCACTTCTAACGACCTTGTTGTTGCATACATGTCTAACACGGTTAAGGTAATAATCTTGCATAGTAATTAAAAAAATCACGAGCAAAATCTCTTCTATATATAGTTTGGAAAGAGGCTGCGATTTCAGGATCATGACTCAATTATGCAATACGTGAACTTGAATGATGGATTCTCCATGCATCACGATATCTCACTTGATTTTGTGACTGCCATAGGTGTCCGATTTACTCCATGATTAAACTGAATTAAAGGTTTGAGTTGCTGCTTAACCTGAATTGATTATAAAATAACATTGTTGAATAGTTTTATATTAAGATTAAAGAGATTTTTTTTTTAAATTTGACCTTGGTTTAAGTATGTGGTTATAAACATACTCAATTATGTTTCAGTGCCCTTTTCTTATCTCATATTGGTTGCAAGTTGATTTGCTAAATTTGACCCGATTATATCTCATATTGGTTGCAAGTTGATTTGCTAAGTTACTTCAATTTAACCAAGTCAATGATCAAAAGTGTTTATAAACAAACTTAATCAGAGATAGTCTCCAAATTAACCTGTATTTAAGCTTCGTTTAAGTATGTGGTTTTCAACAGCATAAAACAAAAAAATCAGCAATGAAACATGGTTCCAGCCACTTAACCAAAACCGCTTAACCACAGAGTCACAGGCTATACAATAAGTTTGAGAAAGGAGTAGGAAAGCTAGAAAACAAGAAAGGTGGGGTTCGGTTCTGGGTGGGGGTTGGTTCGTGGCCTGGAAACAAGAGGGAGAAAAAGTTGTGGCCGTCCCAATAGGGTTTTTGAAATCCTCCAAATACAGCGCCTTTTGCTTTCTGGGCAAATGCAATATTGCAGTGCTCATTTGCCCGAGCATGCCCTGCCCAAATGGGGCCGGTGCCGACTCTCTCTGCTGCCACACTTGACTTCTACTTCACATGTTTTGCAATTGCTGGCATGCATTTCAACACCATAATATTCTTTCTTACTATCATATCACGAGGAACAAAAAAATCTTGTGGTTTAAAAATCAAACAATAAATATCTTGCTGCGTAATTTAGTATAAAAAAACCCGAAAAAAGATCATCTGGTAGGGTAAGTATTTGAGATTTGCGAAAGAGAAAGATCACATTTTAAGAAGACATGCCATGCCGCCTTCCAAATACCCTTAAATGTTAGCAGATGGCAAGATAATTTAAGATAAACTAAAAGATAATTAATCCCATTAAATAATTTAATTTCTTCTATGGGATTACAATTTTGTTCCTGAAATACAACATTGATTACAAAAGAATACGTACCACATGGTATATATTGGGTTTTAAATGGAGATTGGACAAAATTTAAAATCTTTTACATCACAATTTTTTCACATTACAAATGGAAGAAATTTAACCCGGCCCGACTATTGCTCGAAACTTGAATTGACCAAGCTATATTAATTAATTAATTGATTGATTGATTGATTGATTGATTGTAACGAGAAAGGCACAATACTACCTACCATCCAAAAATCGAAGACCTAAAGAAGATTGAGGTAAATTAAATTATGGCTGAAAAATTTTCATGCTACAGGGAGAAATTAATATTATTATTAATTTTAAAAAAATTGAGTTACTTAATTATAGGTAAAGTTTTATTATTGTTTCAAGACTACGATAACATAGGCAGTGAGAATAAAAATATAATTTGTTAAGGAGATAAAAATAATAATATTTTTGTGATAATTTTAAAGTAAATTTTTATATTTTTAAAACATGAAGTATAAAGAGAACGTGTCATTTTTTTATATTCATTATCCTCTCTCTTATAATTATTCCTTTAAAATCAGGCTAGTAGAGCTATGGGAAAATCTATGTAAAACTCTTTTTTTTTCTTTTGTAATAAATTGTGTACAAGGAACATAACTCATGGAAACAAATACATAGAAGATGAAAAAAAAAAAAATACATAGAAGATGTTCAATTGGAGTTCATTTAACAGTTTAGGAGTGAGACAACATATGGATATGATCCAAAGAACTCAATTATTTATTTAAGCTCTACATTCCATTAACTTAATCATCCAACTTCTTTCCGGTGGTCAATGAAAACAACTAAGGTATGATTATTAAACAAAAACAAATCAAACAAAGATCCATACTCCCTCATTTCCTAATGTTTCAATCGCCAAGTTGTGCTGTAAAAAGAAGAGTAAATGAAAAGAAGAGAGAATCACTTCAAAAGGTTGCAAAAGTTAAGGCGGTGAATTTACAAAGCTATGTTTCACGTGCAAAAACCAATACACAAGGTGACAATTTCATAGTCAAAAATGGCCAGCAGATTTGCGATGCACGTAGGGCCAGACAGACCTAGATTGCCCGTGGTACCTCTCTTTTCTTGATTCCAATGGATGGGTAAAAGCAGACGATCCTGGTTCCTCAACCTGCAGATTCTTGAAGACATGGTAATCTTTGGAGGGTTAATTTTATTATTTCGTCCATTTGTTCTCGATATTCTCTTAATATGGTCCCCTTGCTCCTTTTGTGCTAGGTTGATCCCTATAAATAACCAGATTTCTTAATATGACCCTTTCAGCAAATTAAGGAATTCATGTGAAATTGGTTGAAGGAACAAATGGATCGACTAAAAAAAGAAAAAAGAAGAGTAGAAGGCTTATCTTAAGAGTATATCAAGATTACAATGACCAAATTTACTGTAAATTCAATCAAAAGCTTTAGGAGTTATGAACCACACCAAGAACCGAATTTAAGAGAGGATAAGCATGTCTCCAAAAAGTTGTACCAATAAATTTTGAAGAACACCCGGACCTTTTTTTTTCTTTTTTTTTTCTTTTATTTTGCCATTATATGAAAAAACTTTGAAGGACTTTTAGGTTATAGCTACCTCTTACCTAGCTTGTCTCTTCCCTCTCTCTCTCTCTCTCTTCTCGTAGGGTATAGAAAAAAAATCAACTATTTGGATTTTAATTTTATTAATAGATTTTTAATCTCTTTCGCTACAAAGTATAAGGTCTCTGGATTTAATCGTTTCATGTTGTCCTACAAAAACAATTTTTCTATCAAGACTACATGACATGCCGGTGCACTCTCACTGGCTTGAGGTATACTTGTATTTTATCGTGAATTTATAAAAAAATATAAAATAAATTATAAAAAAAAACCATTTACTCCCATGAAGAGAATTTTTTTTCCCCCAAAACCATCAACTCATATATTTACTAATATCATCACTTCATTGTTGCTAGCTCACCTATTATAATTATCACTTACTTATCTAGATAATTATTATTATAATTATTATATTATTTTTATTATTACAATGGTTATTTCATCATCACCACTATTATTACTATCATAATTTATTTTTTACTTTATATTTTCAATATATTTATCAAAAAATTTAATAAAAAAATACAAAATTTCCTAAAACAAATTATTTTCAATACGACCCAACTAGATTTTTATCTTTTCATAGTTTACAATCATTTTGTTGTTGTTATCATGTTAATAAACTTCTTAAAAAATCAATCAAAAAGGAAAAATGCAAATAAATAATTAGAAAAAAAGTGTAAGATTTTTATTATTAAAAACAAACAACAATACAGCTAAATATAAGTACGATATATACAATGATATCTATTTTTCCTGTTATATAACTAGTACATTATCTAGAACATCTAAAAAACTAATTAGAGTTTCTAATTATCATAAATTTAAACAATGATTTTTTATATATATATATTCTTAACGGTCTCACTTATTTTACTCTCACTTATTTCACCCTGATGTCAACATGAAACAACCACCACCCTTACCTTGTAGTTATCCATTACCACCGCTTTGTTATAAATAAGATCATTATTTATTACCATCACTTTATTATAAATAACACCATTGATAAAATTAATATTTTTATTATTATCATCACTATAACCATTGTAAATCATTATTATTAACTATATACTATTAGCTTATTACTTATACAACCACTATTTTATAACCATTATCATAATTTCTATTATCATAACAACTATTCTATGATTACCATAAATCAATAAAATTATGAATTACTACTTGCACAGTAATCATTATCCTCAACAACTATGTACCAATACAACCATAACTTCCACACTATCTTACCATCATTCTTATTATATTTTTTTTTTATTTTTACTATTATAACTATCAATATAAAATAAATATAACTCAATTAAAAAAATATATATATTTTCTAAAAAAATAATCTCCACCAAACGAATGCAATGTAAGATATCATAGTTTTATGCATCATGAAATTTTAAGGACAAGACACGTATAAATATCTGGAATCTAGACTTAAATAAAAACTTAAGATTACTCCCATAGTCTACTAATTCTCAATTAGATCCCTAAACTAATTAAAAGATTTTTAACTATGCTCCTAAAATACCAGGCATTTCTCAACATAAAAGCATTCAAGAGTTTAGGACTAAAGTTAAAATTCCTTCAAGTTATATGAAATTGTAGAAGAGAAATTAGATATAAATTCCCTATTTTTTTTCACTCAATCAACGAGCTGTCTATTGGAAGTCATAATCAATCAACGGATTAGGGATGCATGTTCAAATCAATTGGGAGAGAGTCGGGAAATCATAAATATTTAACGAGAAAAAAACTTCAAGAAAATTTTGAGCTGGTTATTGGATCGTGATCTTAACGTGAGATTTGTTAATGATTAATTCGTAGTGATCTAGCTAATGATTTATGTACGTACTCTTGATTTTCTTTAATGTTATTCTCTTATGCATAACAATAATTGCGATTTTATGTTCTTGGATGCGTGGCAAGATTTCTATCGAATAACCCAAGACTTTAGTAGTCTAAACAGCCATGAGAACTCTCTGTGTTCTTTCATTTTCCAAAATCTGGACCACTATGCCTCTTTTCCAAAGAGAGTGATGTGTTGAATTTGCTTGCACAGATGCATGAATGGGTACATACAGGAATAGTAATCATTTGCGTTCTGGTCGATGGGAGTGGGGTTCGATAAAACAATACAAAGATTTAATTTGGCTTTGGCTAGGAAAAAGAATGTTGTGCAAGGACAAAAGTGTGAAGCCAATAATGCAGGAAATAAAGGTCGTATCCTAGGGTTTGGTTTTGTGACGAATACTTTTGATGGCCATAGATTACCTTCTACTCCAGGAAATGTCCCTTTTTCTATCATTAATGCACACTTGACTCATTTTATAGGCATCCTCATCACAGCTGCATTCCATCACGAACTGCATATATTCTTCTCTTCATAAACTATCTCAGCGACCTTTTCAACTTTATCAAGCTAATGGTTGCTTGTGTGTGTGACTTTGGTCTGCAAAACCACTGACTATACAGGCTCAGCTGCTCTGATCGTTACCTGAAAATTCTGCTTCCCAATTAATACCATGCTATTATTTGTTTTTATTTCTGCTGTAGGAAAATATTTTTGTAAAAAATTCAATTTTTTGTATTAAAAATAAATTTTAAAAGTTAAAAAATATATTATTTTTAATATATTTTTCAATAAAAACTTTTTTAAGAGCAGTCGTTATCACTAAGAATTTAAGATTAGATCACAAGATCATATGTGGTTAGTTTACCCCATTTTTATGTATATATGACCTAAATGAATTGACGAGACATAAGACATTTAATGCAAAGCCTTGCCCTACTTCCATGGCTAGGAAATTTATGACGGTGCTGAAGATCATGCACGTGTGACTGTGACGTGCATTTACTAATTGGGTCTTGGCGTGGAAGAGAAAAATTACCAAAACATGAAGGAATGGACCTCTTTAATTAGTTTCTTATATGTACTGAAAAATTGCATATCTACTACTAATTATTTGGAGTAAATTATAAATGAATCTCTTTAGGTTTGTAAAATGAATTAAATAGTCCCTTTATTTTTAAGAACGAATTAATTAGTTTCTATATTTTTAAATCCAAGCGTACCTTTGTTTTTTTCCATCCATTTTATATTATTGTACTTTGTTTTTTTAAGAAATAAAAAAGGAAATAAATAATATAAAAATATTGATGAGAAAAGAAGAGAGTTCTCAGACAAAATATATAATATTAAATGAAGCAAGATCAACATTGATCAATGAACTCATTGATTAACTCATAAAGCTAGAAGGACTAATTAGTTTGTTTGGAAAATCTACAAAGGAGTAATTTGTAAATTACTCAATTATTGAGAGGAAATAAACTAATTGTGATTCAAACAACTCCTATCAATGATTCATCAAAAGTTTTTGTTTTTTGGGCTTGATATTTTGGACATCTACAGGCAACTTTCGTATACAAATATTAATCGAAATGAAAAGATTAAAGTACTTTTATTACTGCGTAAATGGAGATGTGGCCCACAGTCTCTGAGCTTTGATGACATCAAGCATTTGGACACTACTGTAAGCTTGTTGCAGACTTCGATGGTAGTGTTTCAGTGCCCTTTTCTTAAATAAGCATTTATTTAAAATTGTTATTTAATATTCTGCTGCTGAATACACGCATGATTTTTATTATATTCAGTGGGGTCCTTAGGCTCAGTTCCCCATGCTTGCTCAAGAGCTATGGCCATGGATGATGGACCTTTGCCCCCTTTGAAAGGTGTGGCCATGCTTGTTTTGTGTTCTTCTTTCTTCCTCCAAGAAAAGAGACTGGAGAGTTTAGGAAGGTGAGTTATGCTTCCTCTATATATATATAATGAGCAATGAAAATGTTTTTTGAATTAAAGTTGTGTATTTTGACCACTTTTCTATTATTTAGTTTGAAATAGTTAGGTTTGAAGTTCAATCACCATATTAAAACAAAATCAATTATGAACTCAGTAATATGTAATTAATTAATTAATTAATTAATCTATTTATATCGATTCATCAAATCAATCATCTTGATTTGATTGACTCTATATTAATTTCACTACACCTATTCATCTTTGTTTTCTTTCTTTCTTTCATTTTAGTACAAAGTTTGTTTAGAGAAAAATATTAATGTTATTTGAATTAGATTTCATTGACTTTTGATAAGATTTTTATCATAAAAAATTATTAATGTGATTATAAAAAAATTAAAATTAATACTCAATTATGTTTATAAATTTACTTTCATAAAAACAAGAGGCGATCCGATGATAAAATGTGATATATCACTTCTAACGACCTTGTTGTTGCATACATGTCTAACACGGTTAAGGTAATAATCTTGCATAGTAATTAAAAAAATCACGAGCAAAATCTCTTCTATATATAGTTTGGAAAGAGGCTGCGATTTCAGGATCATGACTCAATTATGCAATACGTGAACTTGAATGATGGATTCTCCATGCATCACGATATCTCACTTGATTTTGTGACTGCCATAGGTGTCCGATTTACTCCATGATTAAACTGAATTAAAGGTTTGAGTTGCTGCTTAACCTGAATTGATTATAAAATAACATTGTTGAATAGTTTTATATTAAGATTAAAGAGATTTTTTTTTAAATTTGACCCGATTATATCTCATATTGGTTGCAAGTTGATTTGCTAAGTTACTTCAATTTAACCAAGTCAATGATCAAAAGTGTTTATAAACAAACTTAATCAGAGATAGTCTCCAAATTAACCTGTATTTAAGCTTCGTTTAAGTATGTGGTTTTCAACAGCATAAAACAAAAAAATCAGCAATGAAACATGGTTCCAGCCACTTAACCAAAACCGCTTAACCACAGAGTCACAGGCTATACAATAAGTTTGAGAAAGGAGTAGGAAAGCTAGAAAACAAGAAAGGTGGGGTTCGGTTCTGGGTGGGGGTTGGTTCGTGGCCTGGAAACAAGAGGGAGAAAAAGTTGTGGCCGTCCCAATAGGGTTTTTGAAATCCTCCAAATACAGCGCCTTTTGCTTTCTGGGCAAATGCAATATTGCAGTGCTCATTTGCCCGAGCATGCCCTGCCCAAATGGGGCCGGTGCCGACTCTCTCCGCTGCCACACTTGACTTCTACTTCACATGTTTTGCAATTGCTGGCATGCATTTCAACACCATAATATTCTTTCTTACTATCATATCACGAGGAACAAAAAAATCTTGTGGTTTAAAAATCAAACAATAAATATCTTGCTGCGTAATTTAGTATAAAAAAACCCGAAAAAAGATCATCTGGTAGGGTAAGTATTTGAGATTTGCGAAAGAGAAAGATCACATTTTAAGAAGACATGCCATGCCGCCTTCCAAATACCCTTAAATGTTAGCAGATGGCAAGATAATTTAAGATAAACTAAAAGATAATTAATCCCATTAAATAATTTAATTTCTTCTATGGGATTACAATTTTGTTCCTGAAATACAACATTGATTACAAAAGAATACGTACCACATGGTATATATTGGGTTTTAAATGGAGATTGGACAAAATTTAAAATCTTTTACATCACAATTTTTTCACATTACAAATGGAAGAAATTTAACCCGGCCCGACTATTGCTCGAAACTTGAATTGACCAAGCTATATTAATTAATTAATTGATTGATTGATTGATTGATTGATTGTAACGAGAAAGGCACAATACTACCTACCATCCAAAAATCGAAGACCTAAAGAAGATTGAGGTAAATTAAATTATGGCTGAAAAATTTTCATGCTACAGGGAGAAATTAATATTATTATTAATTTTAAAAAAATTGAGTTACTTAATTATAGGTAAAGTTTTATTATTGTTTCAAGACTACGATAACATAGGCAGTGAGAATAAAAATATAATTTGTTAAGGAGATAAAAATAATAATATTTTTATGATAATTTTAAAGTAAATTTTTATACTTTTAAAACATGAAGTATAAAGACAACGTGTCATTTTTTTATATTCACTATCCTCTCTCTTATAATTATTCCTTTAAAATCAGGCTAGTAGAGCTATGGGAAAATCTATGTAAAACTCTTTTTTTTTTCTTTTGTAATAAATTGTGTACAAGGAACATAACTCATGGAAACAAATACATAGAAGATGTTCAATTGGAGTTCATTTAACAGTTTAGGAGTGAGACAATATATGGATATGATCCAAAGAACTCAATTATTTATTTAAGCTCTACATTCCATTAACTTAATCATCCAACTTCTTTCCGGTGGTCAATGAAAACAACTAAGGTATGATTATTAAACAAAAACAAATCAAACAAAGATCCAAACTCCCTCATTTCCTAATGTTTCAATCGCCAAGTTGTGCTGTAAAAAGAAGAGTAAATGAAAAGAAGAGAGAATCACTTCAAAAGGTAGCAAAAGTTAAGGCGGTGAATTTACAAAGCTATGTTTCACGTGCAAAAACCAATACACAAGGTGACAATTTCATAGTCAAAAATGGCCAGCAGATTTGCGATGCACGTAGGACCAGACAGACCTAGATTGCCCGTGGTACCTCTCTTTTCTTGATTCCAATGGATGGGTAAAAGCAGACGATCCTGGTTCCTCAACCTGCAGATTCTTGAAGACATGGTAATCTTTGGAGGGTTAATTTTATTATTTCGTCCATTTGTTCTCGATATTCTCTTAATATGGTCCCCTTGCTCCTTTTGTGCTAGGTTGATCCCTATAGATAACCAGATTTCTTAATATGACCCTTTCAGCAAATTAAGGAATTCATGTGAAATTGGTTGAAGGAACAAATGGATCGACTAAAAAAAGAAAAAAGAAGAGTAGAAGGCTTATCTTAAGAGTATATCAAGATTACAATGACCAAATTTACTGTAAATTCAATCAAAAGCTTTAGGAGTTATGAACCACACCAAGAACCGAATTTAAGAGAGGATAAGCATGTCTCCAAAAAGTTGTACCAATAAATTTTGAAGAACACCCGGACCTTTTTTTTTTCTTTTTTTTTTTTACTTTTATTTTGCCATTATATGAAAAAACTTTGAAGGACTTTTAGGTTATAGCTACCTCTTACCTAGCTTGTCTCTTCCCTCTCTCTCTCTCTCTCTTCTCGAAGGGTATAGAAAAAAAATCAACTATTTGGATTTTAATTTTATTAATAGATTTTTAATCTCTTTCGCTACAAAGTATAAGGTCTCTGGATTTAATCGTTTCATGTTGTCCTACAAAAACAATTTTTCTATCAAGACTACATGACATGCCGGCGCACTCTCATTGGCTTGAGGTATACTTGTATTTTATCGTGAATTTATAAAAAAATAAAAAAAAAAATTATAAAAAAAAACCATTTACTCCCATGAAGAGAATTTTTTTTCCCCCAAAACCATCAACTCATATATTTACTAATATCATCACTTCATTGTTGCCAGCTCACCTATTATAATTATCACTTACTTATCTAGATAATTATTATTATAATCATTATATTATTTTTATTATTACAATGGTTATTTCATCATCACCACCATTATTACTATCATAATTTATTTTTTACTTTATATTTTCAATATATTTATCAAAAAATTTAATAAAAAAATACAAAATTTCCTAAAACAAATTATTTTCAATACGACCCAACTAGATTTTTATCTTTTCATAGTTTACAATCATTTTGTTGTTGTTACCATGTTAATAAACTTCTTAAAAAATCAATCAAAAAGGAAAAATGCAAATAAATAATTAGAAAAAAAATGTAAGATTTTTATTATTAAAAACAAACAACAATACAGCTAAATATAAGTACGATATATACAATGATATCTATTTTTCCTGTTACATAACTAGTACATTATATAGAACATCTAAAAAACTAATTAGAGTTTCTAATTATCATAAATTTAAATAATAATTTTTTTTATATATATATTCTTAACTATCTCACTTATTTCACCTTGATGTCAACATGAAACAACCACCATCCTTGCCTTGTAGTTATCCATTACCACCGCTTTGTTATAAATAAGATCATTATTTATTACCACCACTTTATTATAAATAACACCATTGATAAAATTAATATTTTTATTATTATCATCCATAACCATTGTAAATCATTATTATTAACTATATACTATTAGCTTATTACTTATACAACCACTATTTTATAACCATTATCATAATTTCTATTATCATAACAACTATTATATGATTACCATAAATCAATAAAATTATGAATTACTACTTGCACAGTAATCATTATCCTCAACAACTATGTACCAATACAACCATAACTTCCACACTATCTTACCATCATTCTTATTATATTTTTTTTTTATTTTTACTATTATAACTATCAATATAAAATAAATATAACTCAATTAAAAAAATATATATATTTTCTAAAAAAATAATCTCCACCAAACGAATGCAATGTAAGATATCATAGTTTTATGCATCATGAAATTTTAAGGACAAGACACGTATAAATATCTGGAATCTAGACTTAAATAAAAACTTAAGATTACTCCCATAGTCTACTAATTCTCAATTAGATCCCTAAACTAATTAAAAGATTTTTAACTATGCTCCTAAAATACCAGGCATTTCTCAACATAAAAGCATTCAAGAGTTTAGGACTAAAGTTAAAATTCCTTCAAGTTATATGAAATTGTAGAAGAGAAATTAGATATAAATTCCCTATTTTTTTTCACTCAATCAACGAGCTGTCTATTGGAAGTCATAATCAATCAACGGATTAGGGATGCATGTTCAAATCAATTGGGAGAGAGTCGGGAAATCATAAATATTTAACGAGAAAAAAACTTCAAGAAAATTTTGAGCTGGTTATTGGATCGTGATCTTAACGTGAGATTTGTTAATGATTAATTCGTAGTGATCTAGCTAATGATTTATGTACGTACTCTTGATTTTCTTTAATGTTATTCTCTTATGCATAACAATAATTGCGATTTTATGTTCTTGGATGCGTGGCAAGATTTCTATCGAATAACCCAAGACTTTAGTAGTCTAAACAGCCATGAGAACTCTCTGTGTTCTTTCATTTTCCAAAATCTGGACCACTATGCCTCTTTTCCAAAGAGAGTGATGTGTTGAATTTGCTTGCACAGATGCATGAATGGGTACATACAGGAATAGTAATCATTTGCGTGCTGGTCGATGGGAGTGGGGTTCGATAAAACAATACAAAGATTTAATTTGGCTTTGGCTAGGAAAAAGAATGTTGTGCAAGGACAAAAGTGTGAAGCCAATAATGCAGGAAATAAAGGTCGTATCCTAGGGTTTGGTTTTGTGACGAATACTTTTGATGGCCATAGATTACCTTCTACTCCAGGAAATGTCCCTTTTTCTATCATTAATGCACACTTGACTCATTTTATAGGCATCCTCATCACAGCTGCATTCCATCACGAACTGCATATATTCTTCTCTTCATAAACTATCTCAGCGACCTTTTCAACTTTATCAAGCTAATGGTTGCTTGTGTGTGTGACTTTGGTCTGCAAAACCACTGACTATATAGGCTCAGTTCCTCTGATCGTTACCTGAAAATTCTGCTTCCCAATTAATACCATGCTATTATTTGTTTTTATTTCTGCTGTAGGAAAATATTTTTGTAAAAAATTCAATTTTTTGTATTAAAAATAAATTTTAAAAGTTAAAAAATATACTATTTTAATATATTTTTTAATAATTTTTTTTTAAGAGCAGTCGTTATCACTAATAATTTAAGATTAGATCACAAGATCATATGTGGTTAGTTTACCCCATGTTTATGTATATATGACCTAAACGAATTGACGAGACATAAGACATTTAATGCAAAGCCTCGCCCTACTTCCATGGCTAGGAAATTTATGATGGTGCTGAAGATCATGCACGTGTGACTGTGACGTGCATTTACTAATTGGGTCTTGGCGTGGAAGAGAAAAATTACCAAAACATGAAGGAATGGACCTCTTTAATTAGTTTCTTATATGTACTGAAAAATTGCATATCTACTACTAATTATTTGGAGTAAATTATAAATGAATCTCTTTAGGTTTGTAAAATGAATTAAATAGCCCCTTTATTTTTAAGAACTAATTAATTAGTTTCTATATTTTTAAATCTAAGTGTACCTTTGTTTTTTTCCATCCATTTTATATTATTGTACTTTGTTTTTTTAAGAAGTAAAAAAGGAAATAAATAATATAAAAATATTGATGAGAAAAGAAGAGAGTTCTCAGACAAAATATATAATATTAAATGAAGCAAGATCAACATTGATCAATGAACTCATTGATTAACTCATAAAGCTAGAAGGACTAATTAGTTTGTTTGGAAAATCTACAAAGGAGTAATTTGTAAATTACTCAATTATTGAGAGGAAATAAACTAATTGTGATTCAAACAACTCCTATCAATGATTCATCAAAAGTTTTTTCTTTTTTTTGGCTTGATATTTTGGACATCTACAGGCAACTTTCGTATACAAATATTAATCGAAATCAAAAGATTAAATTACTTTTATTTTCCTATGTGCATCATGTTATAACTTTGAATCGAAAATTGAAAGGTTTAAAACGGATGTGTGCTTTATAATGTGATTATGGAGTCATTATCGTTCCATCATTTGTAATAATATCATCTTAAATGTACTTTGTCCCACTAAGAACATACAGTGAACAATGTCAATAGCAAATTGTGTGGTTATGGTTAGGCCGAACCCAGCCAACTGTGAAGGAAAATACAGTCCACCAACTTGGTCATTAATTAATTTGCGTCGACTGAGCACCAAAGTTCTGAATAGGTTAATATAAGCAGGAATCTGGACATGGCACACTGCCCGCATAGACGATAAAATAACAAGGCTATATGGCTCGAGAAAGGGATTGGTAGCTAGCAAACGTCAATTGATTAAAGGATAACGTCCACCTAAGAGTCTAGAAATCAAGGAATAATCCGACTCAAGCTTTCTCTTGAATATATATATATATATTCCTCTATTGACGGTTTATTGCTTGAATTAATTGAATTATGAAAAGAACAAACTACCTTCTTATAAAATAAACATCTACACGATGTAATTGCACATTCTTTACTTTCTCTAGCTTTCTCTTGATTTGATGGAAACCAAGAAAACCAAAATCAAAAGAAAAAAAAAACCTACATCAGAGGCATAAATCACTTAAAAGATGTTCATTGTTGTTGTTTGAAGATGGCATTTTAGGCAACTATTTTTTTTTTTATGATTAAATTTTGATTTGTTGGTTATATTGGCTGCATATATGCATGGACAATGTGATGGCAACAAAAAAATGAAGAAATATAGCTGGAGAAAGTGGTGATGGTGGAGAAATAGAGGAAAGTAGGAGAATGTTGATTGCCTTCAGTTGAGCACATATTGATCCAAATGATTTAATACATGATTAATGATATAATTATAATTTTAAAGTTTCTATTATTTTTGGACGGAATCTAATTTTAAAGTTGTGTTCAACCTCAAAACAACTCCAACTTCACCTCATAATTAAGAATAATATATGAATTCAAAATATCAAATTATCCCCGTCTTAAGTTTTTAGCAGTCATGCTAGTTGTGGCTAGTGTAGACACATGCTTGCTTCTCTGATTATAAATATATAACATAATCACTTAAATTTATCCTTATATTTTAAATTAAGTCTTCAATATATCTATATATTTTAGGTAATTCTACAAAACATGTTTATATAAACTAAAATAAATACCTTTACTTGAAAAACTCAAACCCGCCTAATTTATTTTACAAAATGAAGTGTCATATGGTTTTTAAACTCATTTTTTCCTATGATTTTCTTTTAATAAATTAAGTTAGGTTTGAGTTTCTCACATGAAAATATTTTCATCAATTTGAAATAGAAAAAGTATTACACAATTAGATTGGAGAATAACCCTATATGAAGAGATAAATTATAAGTAATTATATTTATACAGATAAAGGAGTAAGTTCTTTATGTTTCATCACTGGAACGCAACAATTAAAGAGGCTTCTGCCTCTAATTCAAACACAATTTTCATAAAAGTAGATTATCTCGTATTTTTTGTAAATTGATTTGTATAGTATATCGCATGATTTTGTTTAATTAATTAATACTAATAGTTTATTATTCCGTCAGAATTGGGGGTCCGGGGCTAGATATAAATATATATATCTGGATGGTGGGCATGGGGAGGCATTTTGTATTGTGCCCGATATACAGGAATTGATTTAGCCCTGATCAATAAACCCAGTATGGCCTGAAAAGTTGACTTGGACTCCGGTCTATGTACATCTTTGGCACATACCAAGTCTCGTAACAAATAATTTTTTTTTTTAAAATAAAATTCAAGTTCACTTGCTATTCATTTAACTTGTTAAAACCTAGGAAAAAAATTATTGATTTCTTGATTTTTTTTCAAAAAATAATATTATTTGAATTTTTTAAAATTTATATAAGTTAATTTACTTGGTTTATGACCCCGAGTTTTAGTCTTAGTCTTAGGTGACCCTTAAATCAGATTTAATAATTATAAATGTAGGATGAACTTAATTTGGTTTCAAATTCTTAGTAACATGTGAATTAGTGAAGGATTAAGCTACATAGATAATGTGCCTCGATGAATAATTGTAAGAAGATAGAAGATATTGCATGTCACCTTAAAGTGTTAGGTACTTGGGATAAACTCGGCCATTAATTTCTCCAAATTCGTGACAACACACACACACACACACACACACACACACACACACACACACACACACATATATATATATATATATATATTGTCAAAGATTGAAAGTCAAAGCAGTCATAGTCTAACTTGTTATTTTGCGAGATTGTCAAATGTAGCCGACCCGTCACTGTTAATTGCTAGTTAGGTTCCAGTTCGATTCATGCCTAACTCTCTGGGTTGTGATTGTAGGATTACAGCTCAAAGGATGCAACTATGAGTCTATTCGATACCGACAATTAGTTCATGAAGATAGAAGAATTTATCATCTAACTTCGAATTATTAATCCTTTACATTGCGCTAACTTGGAATTATTTATAGAGTTAGAGATAAACCTGATTTAAACTTTAGCACCGATTTCTAATAATTAAAGAATTGTATTTTCAGTGTTTTATAATAATTTCTGAAAACTTTAAACCCAAAAGGCAATAGTTAAAACTAGCAAAATCTTCATAGGTTGGAAACTTAGAATGACAGTTTACTGTTTTTTTTTTTAACACTTGTAACCTGTACACGAATTTAGCACTATCTTGCTGCAGACCGGCAAAGCATTCAAGTTCTTAGGCGTGGGACCAAAGTACACATTCAATCAAACTATCGCGAACACAAAAGGATATCCTAAAAGATCTTTTTCACATGTTAGCACAATTGGCTACATTATGTCACAGATGTCACGTGTACAGAGACATATACGTGCTACATGTGAGTCCATAAATCATGCATGTGTATATATATATATATATATAATACATGCACAATCAATTAAAATGTTCTTGATTACTTGTCTTAACACTTTCGGCTCTTTGCCCATCAAAAACATAATTTCAAAATCAACAAGTTATTCGTTAGAACAAATTCAACAATCATTTAAAAATTTTCATTTAATTTCAAAATTTAAAAAAAAAACTTAATATCAACACCAAAATAATTTATTACAATAAACCAGATCACTTGATAAACTATGTAATTACATAATTAAACAACACCTAACAAAATAACCTATTGATGGGTCTACATTATCAGAATCACAAGCATGCCATAGTCATATATGATAAACAACCTTATCCTCTTTTAGTGCATTGTCCAAACATGGCGCTTCCTTAACTTCATCAAATGTGAACAACACAATAAGAACAAAGTATTGAAAGTGTCGTGCACAACATCATTGGTTGCATCATGAACTACGGCCAAAACTTTCTGACCCTTGTATATTGAAAAGTTGACCTAATATATGAGAAAATATTATATTATTATTTATAAGATATGAATAATAATTTTATTATATGTAAAAAAAATTCATATATTTGTTTCGCAGAAAACAGCTTACGAAAACTTTTGTAAAAATTCAAGGGCGATCCAATGGTCGGATCAAAAGTTATGGCTCTTTCGAATCATTGATCTAGTCTAGCGCGACAAGACCTCTGCCTCACTGAGTAGCGATTCCACTTCTATTCCTATAAAAATGATTTTTGGAAACTCTTGTAAAAATTAGAGGGAGATCAAATGGTCGAATCAAAAGTTATAGCTCTTTGAAATCATTAATTTGGTGTGGCGCGACCAGACCTCCGCCTTACCGAGTACCGATTCCACATCTCCTTCAAGAAAAATGGCATCTGGAAACTCATGTAAAAATTTGAGGGTGATCCAACGATTGGATCAAAAGTTATGGTCATTTCAAACCGTTACTCTCGTGTGGTGCGACTAGACCTCCATCTCACCGAGTAGCGATTCCAAATGTACTCCACAGAGAATAACCTTCGAAACTCCTATAAAAATTTAAGGGTGATCCAACAAACAGATTAAAAGTTATGGCCCTTTTGAACAGTTAATTTGGTTTGGCGCGACCAGACTACCACCTCATTGAGTACTGATTCCATTTCTACTCCAAGAAAAACAGCATTCGAAAACTCATGTAAAAATTTAAGGGCGATTCAATAATAGGATCAGAAGTTATAACCATTTCAAACCATTACTCTTGTGTGATGTGACCAGACCTTCGCCTCATCAAGTAGCGATTCCACATGTGCTCCATAAAAAATAGCCTCTCGAAACTCCTATAAAAATTGGAGGGCAATTCAATAGCTGGATCAAAAGTTATGACCCTTTCAAACAGTTAATCTAGTGTGGCGTGACTAGACCTCCGCCTCACTGAGTACCGATTCCACTTCTACTCCAAGGAAAATAATGTTTAGAAACTCTTATAAAAATTAGAGGGTGATCAAGTGGTCGGATAAAAAATATGACCCTTTCAAACCATTAATCTAATGTGGCACGACTAGACCTCCACCTCACCGAGTACTGATTCCACTTCTACTCCAAGGAAAATGACGTCCGGAAACTCTTATAAAAATTAGTGGGCGATCAAGCGGTCGAATCAAAAGTTATGGCCCTTTCAAACTATTACTCTAGTGTGGCGCGACCAGACTTCCACCTCACTAAGTAGCGATTCCATATCCGCTCTATAGAAAATGACCTTCAGAAACTCTTGTAAAAATTTGAGGGCGATCTAATGGTAGGATCAAAAGTTATAGCCCTTTCAAACCGTTAATCTGGTCTGGTGTGACCAGACCTCTGCCTCCCGAGTAGTGGTTCCACTTCTAGTCCAATGAAATGGCGCTCGAAAACTCCTGTAAAAGTTAAGAGCAATCCAACTGTCGGATCAAAAGTTATGGCCTTTTTAAACCATTCATCTGGTTTGGCGGAACCAAACCTTCACCTTATTGAGTACCAATTCCAATCCCAATTCTACTTTAAGGAAGACGGCGTCTAAAAACTCCTGTAAAAATTAAAGAGCGATTAAGCGGTTGGATCAAAAGTTATGGCCCTTTCAAATTGTTACTCTAGTGTGGCGCGACCAGACCTCTGCCTCACCGAGTAGCAATTCCATAGTTGCTCTATAGAAAATGGCCTATGAAAACTTTTGTAAAAACTTAAAGGCAATTCAACAGTCAAATCAACAGTTATGGCCCTTTCGAACCGTTAATCTGGTTTGGCACGACAAGACCTCTGCCTCACTGAATAGCAATTCCACTTCTACTCCTATGCAAATACTATTGACATGATGATTCATGATAGCACTGTAACTGGACATAAGTTATAGTTGAATGTTGCATTTTGTATTATAGTGAATTATTTGTATGTTACCGTTTAACTATATTAATTAAATCAACCTTAGTTCAAAACTTTTATCTAACCTCCAACTCAATATTGAAGCTTGAATTTTAATGTTGCAAAGCCTACCTAAAGCTTATCATATGAGCAGACCTACTGGAATCCTCAAGGAACAAGGGGTTTTATTGTTTGGTTTATTAGCTCACCTTGCTCATGTTCCTCAACTACCTCGTGAATATGAAAATCATCTTTCTTAAACTCAATTATGATTTATCATGAAAATATAGAGTTGTTATTATAACAACTGAGCAAGCTTTCATATGCTCCTTTTCTTGAATGAATATTAGTTTCGTTACATCACCAACTTTCTTAGACAAATTTGTTGTATGTTGTCGCACCCTCGTGAGCAAAGCATGGAGTCACGGTGATCGTCGATTGATTTCAGGGTCTTTTGTTTTGATTGTATATAAGAGAGTCACCACCTAGTATTATGGTCACTAAGAAACCTAACTAATCTTTCAGATATTCTAAGGTAAGGGACTGGTTGCGTAAAAGGAAGGTATTAGCACCCCTAGTACGCCCTACCTAATGTAAGCTGCTTGGTGTTTGGTTTGCTTTATAATTGCTATGGTGTTAGTGTTTTCTAATCCCATCAGTTTTTCTAGGTTTGATTCTAACTAAATTTATTAAGGCTCCGTTTGTTTGCAGGAAAATTGTTTTCTTTTGGAAAGTGAATTTCGGGGAAAATAAATTCCTGAAAAGTAAATTATTTTCCGATGTTTGGTAGTGTTATGGAAAATGAACTGGAAAACACTTTCTAGTGATTGGTTATATTATTGAAAATGATATGGAAAATAATTTATTAATGTTTTATTTTTCTCAAGTTTATTAAAATAATAAGGAACAAATATTACAAATTAAAAAGTTGAATAATAATGAAATTGAAAAAAAATAATTTCATAAATTATCTCAAATAAAATAAATAATAATGAAAATAATAAAGATCAAATCTAAAAAAAATGAAGAAATTAAAATAATAATAATTAATATTTCATAAAGTATTTCAAATAAAATAAGTAACAATCAAAAGAATGAGGACCAAATTTGATAGATAAAAAATTTCAATAAAAAAATAGGAGAAAAGCAAATAACAATTATAAAAATGAGGACCAAAGTTAATATAAAAATTAAATTTTAAGAAATGAAATTGAAAAATAAATATTCAAAACAAAATATATATATCAATCAAAAGTAGGATCAAATTTAATATAATCAGCAAATAATAACATTTCTAAATTTTTCACAACTTCCGGAAAGTGTTTTCCTCCCAAATTTTTCAGGAAAATACTTTTCTGAAAATCAAGCCAAATTTTTCTTTGACTGGAAAGTGTTTTACGTTTACCAACTTTCCTAACAGCAAACAAACACAACAAAGTTTGGAAAGTGATTTTTCAGAAACCACTTTCTGGAAAACAAACACAAGAAAGTTTGAAATGTGTTTTCCCAAAAATCACTTTTTGAAAAACAAACACGGCTAAAAAGGAAAACACTTTCCTGAAAACTAAGTCAAATTTTTCTTTGATTGAAAAATATTTTTCGCTGACCAGAAAGTGTTTTCCGTTGACTGGAAAATATTTTTCGTTGACCGGAAAATGTTTTCCGTTAACCAACTTTCCTAATGGCAAACAAACACAGGAAAGTTTGGAAAGTGATTTCCCGAAAATTATTTTTCGGGAAACAAACATGGCCTAAGATAGAAATCCAAGAAGATTCCGTGTGCTTTAAAAGCTTTTTTTTTTCCTTGGTATTTCAAGAGTTTGCGACTTGTAAATCACAAGGAGGAAAGATAAAAATTTAGAAATATAGCAAATTATTCAAGTTACATTAAAAAAATAAATTCAAAATTGAAAAAAATCATAAACTAAACCCTACCACTAACATAATCAACACAACATAATTCATTGATTTTTCTTACTAAATAAGACAATGTATATATTTACTTAACTAAATTTATATATAATTAATCTTAAATTATAGATAAATTAGGCAACATCAACAAAAAAAAAAAAAAAACCTAAATTAAACCCTAAAACCCTTATCCTAAAAAGCTCACAAATTGACCAAAAAAATAATGAATTAATAGAGAGAGAAGGCGAGTACACCTCTAAAGGGTTAAATAGAGTCATTGTTGGTGGTGCTCACGATGATAATAGCGTTGAAAAATTGGTGGTTGTTGCAGGTAGATAACTAGAGAGAGAATCAACAGTTAGAGGAGGGGAGAGAGAGAGAAATGTGAGGTTTATTATGGTAAAGAGAGAGAGATGTTTTTTTTTTTTTTTATGGTGGCCTAAGTTGAGAACAATATTGGAAAAAAAGAAGAAAATATGCGAAGAAAGAAGGAGGGTAGAGGGAAAAAAAAAATTTAGATAATTAAATGGGTAGTCGCATATGTGATACATGAGGGACATATATAGGCGTGCATGAACTACATGTATGACATTTAAAGATGCACTTGTTAACCATCTAGGTGGTGGCCAAGTGGTAAGGACTTGGGATCAAGGGGTTTGCTCCCTCTGTGGTCTCAGGTTCGAGTCCTTGGTTGCTCATATGATGGCCACTGGAGGCTTACATGGTCGTTAACTTCAGGGCCCGTGGGATTAGTCGTGGTGCGCGCAAGCTGGCCCGGACACCCACGTTAATCTAAAAAAAAGATACACTTGCAGTATATGCACAACCAATGGTTATGCATGAAGTACATGCATAACCTTTGGCACATATGTGTCTTTATAGGTCACATATTTAGTATGTATAAGACTCATGTTTGGATGCCAAAATGAGAATTATTTTTTTAATTAAGCTAGTTTGAAAAATAATTTGGTTGATGATTGTACTAATGTAGGAAAAAACTCATCATAAAATAAGCAACTGTCAAATTTTTTAATCAAGTCAAAGATTTGCTTGCTTTCCTTTTCCTTAATATTTTGTTGTTTTAGAAAAAAAAAATTTAAATGAATATTAAAGCATCTCTGTAATTTACATATCATACAAGCGACCTTGAAAAACTCTATATAAGCTAAGTTTTCTTTTAAAATTTATAATATTATATAGTGTTTGGTTATTGTATCAAGATTAAATTAAAAGTTATAGATAATTTGGACAAAAAAAATACTCTCTAATCTTTCATGTTTTGGAAAAAAAAATCATCTTTTTTATTTTTATTTATGTCTTAACAATTAAATATATTTTTTTCTTTTTTATCCTGAGATATTAACCATACATATTAATATTAATATTAATAGTTATTGTATCACGTATATCATTGGTATAAACCATGTTTTCATGTAAAAAAAAAAATTGAATAATTTTTGCGTTATCCAAGAACTTCTGTAATTCAAACTTGAGTTGGATTTTTTTTCTCTCGCAAATCTCAATACTTGATCATATTGTTTCAAGACTTGAATATTATATAACAATACTTCAACATTGCGCCACAGAGAGGATTCCATCCAGTTTGACGGCTGATGAAGTCATCTTTGCCATCTTACCCTCCGACACCATTGCAAAAAAAACTTGCAAGCTTATCTTTAAAAATAAAAAAAGCAATTAATCCTTTTGGGTTTTTAATGATTGCCTACTTTCCAGCTCATCATGCCAATTAATTATTCAAGAAAACTATTTACCATATATAATTAATAAACTATAGGCAGCTCGTGAAGTATCTATGATCGTAGATGGTGAGGGGATAAATTAAGAAGGTTTTGAGAGTATAACTAGATTAGGTGGCTTCTACTATGATTGTGGGTTCCATTAATATAATCATTCTATGTATCTATGCTTTTTATATATATTTTTTCTTTATGTATATCATTTTTATTACTTTTCTTCTACTACTTAATATTATAATTTTTTATATTTTTTAAAACATGAAATACAAAAAAACATGTTCATTATATTCATGTCTGTTTTTATCTTGAAATAGTAAATAAACAATGCCTAAATAGCTAAATATCACCGAAGATTGATTTGTTTAAGAACAAAGCCGGAAAATTAAATATAATGAAGGTTAGAGAGAATCACTAAACCTGGTTTTCCCATTGCAAACCTTGACAGTAATCAAACACTAGGAATTTCAAATGGATATGTTTGCTAGTTGCTAATTTTGTATAGCAATACTGATGCAAATTATCCTTAATGTAAATTCAATTTAGTGGAAATTTAGCTTGAAAATGGGGTATAATATAACATTATATTAATGCAAAGATTCCTATACAAGTCCAAAAGGAAACATGGTATCTGGCTTTCTTCTACCCTACTGGTTTCTTTGTGCATTCTAAGGAAGATGAAGCCCATTGTACACCAAAATGTACTTAAAACGATTGATGGATCTAAGAGAGCAATCACTTTTGTCAAGGATCCCTGTAAATGGGAAACTTTTCTTGTAGCATAATAATATTGCATTAAATTTCCGGACAATTATATGAACATTTGCCTCTTGATGTGTCAAGTTGAATTCGTAGAGATAGCATATGTATATGAACATAGAACGGGACCCTGAATGCTCGTACTAGTAGTAGTCATATGCTGCCCTATATACGATTCCTATGTTATTTCACTTTCCAGAATTCCGACAACAATTACATTTTGTACAAATTAAGAGAGTGACGAATCCATTTTTTTTTTCTTCAATAGATATGCATGAACGTGCACAAGCACACAGCAATTGTTTGTACGAAGAGTTGATAACCTCAAGACAAACAACATTGTGATAAGAGGTCATAATGTTGGGGTTAATTTTGTGATAAACGTACTTTTTACGCCCATTGCATGCCATAGCTTTTATCATACTTGGAAACGTCCCTCTCTACCTTCAAAATATTTGAATGCCACCAATGGGACCGCATGGTCACGTGGATAGAGACCTCGGCTTCCTCTACAAGAAAAATCCTATCACCAAATGCAGCCGCTGTATTAATTTTTTCGTCCTCTCTAGATGATTATATATGAAACTAAAATAAAAACTACTTGTGGAACTCAATCTAAGTAAAACTTGGTGGCTTTTTGACCATTGGATAGCAACTGGGATTGTTTTAGAAGTGATATTTCTAATCCTAAATTCAGAAGGGTTTCTCCTCAAATTCAGAAAAATCCCTTGAGTTTGTTTAATGAGTGTTTTCAAAATAATATTGTGATTTATCACTGTCTAGATTGTATGGTTTGTTTCTATACGATATCAATTTAGTCTACATAAATCGTATAAGAAACTGCCTGTACTCTGTGTTTTGATGGAACACTCAAAATTAGCAATTTAATGGTGAAAAAAGAGAGACTACAATCTACGCACATTGTGGTTCTAGCATGTGAAGTCTTTCTTGAATTGAATAGACGAGACAGGCAACATTTATATTCCACAGCTAGTCAAAAACCTACTAAATTAATATTATGGTTTAATGGCTACACAATTTAGGATGATGGAGCTAGCTAGGCTTCACGTGTGAGGAGGACTTGGCTAAACTTGACGTGGAAGAGAAATCTAGCCTAACATACTAGTTGACAACATGTAATGTGGATAAGATTCTTTAATTTTAAAGTTTTATAGCTCTAAACTATAGAGAAAAAAAAAACAGGATTTTTAAATCTAAATTTACAGTCCTTAATGATAAAGAAATTGTAGAAACAACTAATTTAATGTATTCTAAAAGGTTTCTTTCATAAATTATTAAAAAAAATAGTATATAAAACTATTTAAATACAAGAAAAAATGCTACAATTATTAAAATTATAATTAAGTTGAAATCCTAATTTAAATAGAAAAAAAATTTAAAAACAACAAAAAAATAAAGAAAAGTTCAAAACAATATCTTCTATGTTCGTCTAATTTGGATCTAGAATGAAAACAACTAGTTAACTCTATATAATAAGGTTTTCAAAATAATCTAATAAAATTTCAGCACTTAACAATTGAATAAAAGTTTATACTAGTTTTATAAAACTGAATATTGAACTTATACAATAACGAATAATCTTACCAGGAATAATAAAGAAAGCACCCATGTAACTAATTAAGGAATTAACTAGCATAATTGCCTTCTCCTCTTTCAGCTTCTAAAATCTTAAAAAAGTTTTCCCAAAAATCGAGTACTTAACCCGTTATGCTCATTCTAGGATTATTGCAGTAATTTTGATTTTTTTTTAAAAAAAACTATTTGATTCATGATGATCAAGGTATCTAGATCGTTTAGCTAAACCCAAATCATATCTTCAAGTACATGCAAAGTCCATGCGAAGTCCGTGAGTAAATTTTGGACCAAAGTCCATGAACACTATTCAAATTTCAGACTATTGTAGTTTGTATCAATAGTATCAAAATCAGCACCGAACGTTGAGATGGCCGAGTTGGTCTAAGGCGCCAGATTAAGGTTCTGGTCCGAAAGGGCGTGGGTTCAAATCCCACTCTCAACATTATCTTTTCTTTATTTGTTTTTCCTTGGAACACAATAATTTGAAATGAATATCAGAAAATAATTACAATATCCGCTCTTTTTCTCCCCCAAGACGCCAATTTCAGCTTTATGTGTTCCTCCCTCCTTCAATTTAAGAAAAAACATGATTTATTTATTTGTTGTTATGAATGCTTAGGGTTTAGTATAGTATTCAAGAAGCAATTACCAACCATTTTCATTCCTAGTTGTATGTTTAGCAACCAAATTGGTTTAAAGTTATCGACAAGCAGTTCCTATTTCCAAACATGTTGATTCACAGTACTAAGGCAACCTTTTTCCAATTTTTGGCTGAATTGTTAGTGGTATTAACTTGTCTGAAGATATTGACACGATTTAAATATCTACATTTGTCGTGTCAAGTAAGATTTTAGGCCACCTTAAAAGTCAATTACTAAATACTCTAATTTGGCATTATTCTGCTGCAATGCTTTTAATTATTTTAGGTACGGGCAATGTCGGCCGTGCCATGCAAAAGAATGGACCTTCCAATCAAAATAATTAGCAGAATACCCCACCACGACTTCTTTCTTTTTTTTTTTTTTTTTTTTTTTTTTTTTTTTT
>NW_011500136.1:55148-74881 GCF_000495115.2 Populus euphratica
TCGAACCTGAAACCACGACTTCTTTCTTCTTCATGATGATGATGGCTATGAGTTCAACGGGTCTTAGACTGTATAATAATTGAGAGTTTATTAGAATTCTTCCTCATTTTCTCTAAATCTTTGGCTAGGATCTTGTTCTTTAAAATAAGTGAACAAAGTTTTCTTAGACTTGGATGTAAAGCATTATTATTTGCATTTTCTATGATCAAGTTCATTGAAATTTGAACTGATTTTTATTATCCTCTAAGTACTTATTAAATTCATCTAGTAGATCAACTTAATGTAAGGATTGGGTTACGGATCATGAAAGTTAACTAATTTAGGACAAAAGGGTTAATTTTATTTTACTCCAAAGGTTTAAATATTTTCAGGTCAGTTAATTATCGGTTGAAAACTTACGTATCATTTGTTTCATTGAAAAGCGAAAAAACTAAACGCCTTTTGTCCTTGAGAGGGTAATTCTGTGGTTAAAATATTTTAATAATTTCATAAGAAAAAAGTCTCAAGTATGCTGCAAAAAAATGGGATTATATTTAAAGGACTATCTTTTTTGGTATAACCTTTTGTCCAAAAGTTTGTGAGGGACAGAACTAGCCATAACCTTGGGGGAATAATCCATTTTCTATCTATTTTTTTAACATATATTTTTTTAAAAAAATTATTAATTATAACGATTTTGGACATTTATATTTGCCAGAACCAATCTATTCGAAAAATTGACAGTCCACCTGTACAGGCTCACAGGTCTGCTATCTCAAGTCTTTAATTGTTTCAATCGACTTCTTTTCCCCATCACAGGACAGCAATGTCGTAGTGCAACTTGAAATGACATCTACTTAAGACAATAATGCCATAAAATCCATAGCCTTTTGCTTCTAATTCATGCTTACCATTCACTAAGCTGGAAAAAAAGTAAAATAAACGGACAATTATTTCACTATCTGGGACCAATCCAGACATTGATTTAACAAGTTGTTGA
Source organism: Populus euphratica (assembly GCF_000495115.2). NCBI lineage: Eukaryota > Viridiplantae > Streptophyta > Magnoliopsida > Malpighiales > Salicaceae > Populus > Populus euphratica. The sequence goes on from NW_011500136.1 coordinate 56,128, forward strand.
GAATTAATTAACTTAGAGTGAAGTGAACAAAAGTTTTTCTTTTGTTTTTTTTTGTTTTAATTGCTTTGACTCATGTTTTACACAAGTTATTGGCAAATTGGCTGTTGAAATAATGTATTGAGATGGATAGAAGTAAAACACGAAATATATCATGAGTTTACTCTAAAAAGTTGTAAAAATAAATTATTTTCTATCTCTATCTCTATCTCTATCATATTTGTATCTCTCCTTTTGTTTTAATTTCTTTTTATCACAAGAAATTAACCAAACACAACAACAACAAAAAATTATGTCATTAGATTATATGATATGAAAAACTTGGTTGTAAAGCTCTTATTATATCACTACCACAATCATCCAAAAGATTTGGTATGCTAAGAATTTTCCTGTAATATTTGTAATAATAATGTTATTACCACTCAAATGTTAGTTCCTAATATGTGAAATGGTCAAGAAAATTACAAAAAAGTAATAAAATAAAATCATGTCAAAAATATATTTTTGGTATTTGTTTGTATTTTTCAGTTTTTTTTAAAAATATATTGAAAATAAGTAAAAAACAAATAATAACAGTTAGCTTTTTCATAAAATGTTATTTTTATCTGACTGATAGACTTTTCTTAAATGCTTTCTGTCATCAAACTTAGAAGCTCTTTTCAATTGTTTTTGCCATTATACTAATAGGCTTTTTCTTGAAATCTAAAGCTTTATTCCGTAATGAATTTTTTTTTTAAATGTTTTTTTCATCAAACCAATGGTTGTTTTTTTTTTTTTTTTGAAATCAAATGCTTTTTACTATTAGATTGATGAGTTTTTATTAAATATTTTTGCTATCAGACTGATGAGTTTTTTCTTAAATGCTTTTGTTATTGGACTAATGTGCTTTCTCTAGAAATAAAATTATTTTTACCATTGAATTAATGGATTTCTCTCAAATGTTTTTTCCAGCACCATCTACAATTTACCGACCACCATCTTTTCCAACAAGCCTCCACCAGCAATAGCTATATAAAATACATGTATGTCTAAATTGGTATACATGTATTTTTTATTATGAAATATAATATCAAATATTAATTTCTTCTATTACTCATTAAGCAATTTTCTAGAATAATATCAAATATTGGTTTATTTATCATATATTGCATTTACAAATAAATACAATTTACATGTTATTTTTTTATGCGGATATTTATGATAAAATTTTATATTAAAACAATTATAGTCTTTTTAATTAATTTTTCAATATAATACCAATGTTGATTTATTTATCCATAATTGATCATAAATAATAAAATTCTTAACCCAAATTTCAATAATTGTTTATTTAAAAGATGAGAAGAAAATGTTTTTACTAAGTAATTTCATCATCCTTTTGGTCACCTTTTAAGGATAAATTTTTTTTTGAAATTTTTTGCCCTATTTCAACCCATTTATAATAAACACAATCAAATAAATTGAGGATACATTCAAAGTAGTTTTATTATCTTTTATTGCTAAACTTCTAAAGATAAAATCATTTTGAGGTTTTGTTTGATCCAATATCAATCTATGATAATATAATCATACAAATTTTACCCTTATCCTTAATTGTGTTTTTTTAAAATACTTAAATAATTCACCTTGAATTTTCAAAAGCACAATTCAATCTTACATTTCAAACTTGTAAACTTGTCCACCATTATTGGATCAAACAATCAAACTCACATATTTAAAAATTTAAAAATCTAATAATAAAATCTCAATCAAATCAATAATGCTTATTTACTATTCCAATTCTTTCACACAATGATTACAATATTTTTTTTTATAAGTAATCCAAAATCAATCCAATATCTCATCATTTCAAGAACACAACCAAACAACACTAAGAATTTCAAATATAATCAACAATGCTTCACACATATATTTTTTAGAAGTTCAACTTCAAACCTCAACTTCATCAACTCATCATAATCCAAACAATGCTAGCAACATCAACCTTTTAGTAATACCTCTCATCATTCATCAAGATCACTTAAAAAGATATAAACAATACTAATAATTTTTAACTTATCAATCAACTTATTTTATGAAAATAACCACAAATCACATTCATTATATCATGTTTTTTTCTTAAATATTAAAAAAACAAGCTTTATTTAAATTATTAACACATTCAAATCAAAGATTTTCATCTATTTCATAAACTAAAAATTTTACTAACTCTCAAACACTGAATGTAATCAATTTAGAGAAATTTATCACCACAAAACATACACATAAATCACTATCAAACACTAAAATCAACCACACAGAGTGTCATCAATGAAGTTACATAAAAATCTTCAATTAAAATACAAACTAATCATGAAAAATCAGACTAACATGTTATAGTTTAGAATCTTAAAAATTAAGCTTCAATGAAGGAGTTGAAGGTTGCCAAAATTGTTGGAATCTGGTAAGAACCATGACAACATGTCCATCTCTTAAATAGAAGGAGAGCAACTATTGTTCAGATGTCATTGCATGTGCCACCAAGATATGAGAGGCACATGGATAGTCTCATGTAGTAAACTAACTCTTCCTTTTTGTACTAAAACTAGTGGTGCAACTCATAATTGTTGAATGTGAAAGATTTGTTGGTTTGAATTTTAGTCCTTTTTTCTTCTTCTCTCTCCACTGTGAGTTGCTACTTTTGCCATTGACCATAGAGGAACTTAAGGTTGTGCATGGTGATTTTTTATGTTTAGATGTTTTAAGGAAGAAGATGATGAATAGTGAAGGGAACATAATAAGTTTCTTTTTTATTTTATTTAAATATGTGTGCTGCATGTGATAAAAAATGAGAAGACGAGGGAGAATGTTTCTGGTTTGAGGTTTTTTGTTGGAATGTTACAGTGTGTAAGGACATAGGTGTGTAGGTCTATTTATACTATGATAAACATTCTTAACTCTTCCATCTTTCTATCATTTTCCTGATTTTTCTAAAGAGTTCTTCCAACTTCAATTCTCTCATATAAGACAGCTTTACTTTTTTTTTTCCTTAGCACTTATTATTTTTAAAATAAACTAGTCCTTATTATTTTTTCAATTACATTTTACTCACTAAAATAATCTTTTTATTGGACTGATTTTATTTTTTTCTTTTTTTATTTTAAATTATCAATACAAAAACAATATGTAAAATTGTAAAAAAATTATGAAATGACTAGAAATTGATCAAATCGTACTGAAAATATATTTTCGAATAATATGTTTAAAATTCAAAGTAAAAAATAAGCAATGATAAAGAGCAACAATAACACTGGTGTTTGTTTAAGAGCAGTAGTATGCCTATCCTGTTGATAACGATAACCATTCTAGCCAAGAGTAACAATAAAGTCATTCTAAATCGAGAGCAGTAGTTTAGAGTGGTCCATCTTCGTAGCAAAACAATGCAACCTTCTAGTAGTAGAGGTAATAAGTTTTAATAGCCTTACTTCCCTATTTTTTCTCTATTAAAGGTCCAACTCTCAAGCTTTCAAAACTTGAACTCTCAAATTTGTTTTTACAATTTGTTTTTTGTATTTTTAGGATGAATTTCATGAGTATTGGATTGGTTATGATACCTTGGGAGAGGATTCGATTGAAGAGTTGATTATTAAATGATTAGGTTCATGTTGTTGAATAATAGACTTCTTGAATTTGTTGAGTATCAGGTTTGATTTTGTGAAATTGAATATAAATTGATTTTATTTTAAGTTTGCTTGAGCAAGTAGGATATTGTTCTTTAAAATAATGATGATTATGTGATACTTAATTGATTATGGATTTGTTATGATTTCTAGGTCTATGAACATGTGGGTTTCTATGAGGGATTTGAAATTTGTAGATGAGTTGTAATTAAAAAAAATGAAATGGATAATGTAGTGAGATAAGAAAGAAAATTATTGATGTTAATCAAGTGTTGTTGTGTTAGCATGTTTTAGAAATGACTTGAAAATGAAATAAGTTTTTGGAAAGCTGTAAAATGTTGGTTTTGATTGAGTTTGTTATGTGATATTAGAAACAAAAACCGTGAAAGATATGCAGAGTAAATGTTTTCGGTTGGATGAATATGATAATGGTTAGATGTAATTATAATATTGTATTTTTTTTACTTTGGTTTTATGGGAAAATGATTTAGTGAGTGCATTATGCATATATTATTATAGAAAAATGATGATGATGAAGAAATGTGTATATATAAAAATATTAATAAAATAATAATTGATTGATTAATTCAAGATGACATGGTCTAAACTTAGACCCTGTAGTTCGAATGTTGATTAATAAAGAGAATAAAAATAATAAAAATATATTTATATTAATTGTTCTTATTAATTTTTAATCAACCTAGGATGAAATGGTATTGTATGAAGCCCTATGTTTTGAATATTGATTATTGAGTAATAGGATCATTGAATTATTTATTTTTATTAATTATTAATCAACTTAGGATTTATTCTTTAGATTTTGATAAATGAATAACTATAGCAATTAATACATGAGCTCTAAGAAATTAGTGAATACATTTTTGTTACCCTATAATCATTTTATTTCACAATTTCAAATCAATTTGATATTTTTATTATTTATTAAATAGTTTAGAAAAGAATGACAAAATAGCAAGCCCTGTTTTTTGAAAACTATTTAATAGTTAATGTGAATCTTTCAATTCTAATAAGTCACATGTATAAATATTTTTATCATATATTAAATAACTTGGGATAAAATTATTCACTATTAGTACATGTTATTTAGCATATAGTCATTAGACATGATGATAAATATTCAATTTAGTATATTAAATAATCTTATCATATGTTAAATAACTTATAATAAAATGGTCTAATGTTTGGGCCTTGTTTTTTTGAATGTTAACTAACATATAATACAACCAATCAATATAGCCATATTATTCACAAAATAAAATTAAATGATAAGGTGCAACATTGAGTCATGTTCTTTAAACTTTTTTAAGTGGATAATAAAGATAATACTCAGATAATATATCAATTTAGATATATCACATAAATACATATATTATTGAAAATATATAATAATGTAGTTTATTTTAGGGAAGATATATTGAGAAGGATATATATAGTGATGTGTATCTTTTTTATTATATAATCAAGTTTTTATTCAAGATTTCTATACAATAGTCAAAATTTTTAATTATTATAAAATTAGATAATATTTTTTTTTAATCCATAGCTCACCTTGATATCCCTAATGATATATATATATATATATACATATGGTGTGGGGTGGAGCCTATCTATTGCCTGCTTAAAAACGTGGACAGCAAGAGGGGGAGAGTCTTCTACAGGCACCAAAGGTTTATAGATCCAGAATGCTCAACAAAGCTTGACCCAATAAGAGTTGGACTTGGTCTGCTGGTACAGTGAAAGCCTTTAACCTCCAAAAATAAGGCAAAAATAATACTATTTATATGCCAAGCTGTAGAATTCTGCTGTTTATGAATTTGATCCTATTGACAAATAAATCGCTATATATGCTTTAGTTTTATCTGGATTTTTTTTTATGGTGGAATTAAGCCTTCCCATATTCATACTTAAACAACTTTTAAGGTTCTCGCTTCTTTTCATGTTATTGTTTTAATTACAATTTGTTTTTGAATATTTTAATTCTAGTGTATGAATTGTTTGTAAAAAATGTAACTGATAATGTACATAAAATAGTCTAAAAAGCACCTAATTTCAAGAATATCAGGTGGTCAAACAATCAGGTTTCTTTCATTGAACTCGTGAATTTAAACTTTGAAGTCAATATTTAGAGTAATTTATTAATGTGTTTAATATATTACGTGATGTAAAGGGTACGCTTTAAAGAAAAAAAAATAAAATCAGTATCTATTGACATTAAAACAAAAGCTAAAAAATAAGTGATTCATCTTAACTAGATATAAGGTGAGATATAAATGCATTAATCATTATAAAATTAAATAGGATGAATTAGTTTTGTTAATTTTTTATTACACTATGAAATTACTAACTTACTTTTAAAAGGAAAAAAAACTTCAGTTAGGTCAAGAAATGTTTTTCCCTACTTTTCAATTTTTTTTCATGGTACAATAACTTAAATTTCCCTTAAAATTAAATTTTCTTAGCTTTGCTTACAAGGGTGCTTTTATCATTTTATTATGAGTTTTTTTTAATTACCATATAAAATTAGAAGTAATTAGGTCTTTTAATATATATTAAATATAATTTAAATAAAAAAATAACTTACACATATAGCTAGTTAGTGTTGCTCGAGCCCTTTGGATGATGCCGTCAAGACTTTAAATACTACCTTTTGGAGCGAGGTTTAATGAATCTTTTTGCCTCTATCATGGTGATGCGATGTGTGCCTCTAAACAAATGCTAGTTGAGCTCTGACGACATGATTTTTCTTTGCCCTTGTTTCTTTTTTCCTCCTCATAAAATGAGCTAGCATTGCAAAAAAATATATAAAGTGTTATTTGTTCATTGAATCAAATTAGTTCCTTATTTTTTTTTATTATAATATATTTTTTTGTCTTGAATTCTTTATTAGATTTTTTTTAAAATTTAATTTATTAATATTTGATTTTTATATCAAGTTTGGTCTACATCCCTCATAATTTCATTTGATTTTCTTTTTGTGACAAAGCCGTTCTTCATTCTTTTCAAATATTTTTTCTGATTTTTTTTATTTTATCCCTAATTATTTTGGTTGGTTAAGAATTTGATATTGTTATGTTTTCAAATTTGCCTTTTATAGTGTAACCCTTCATAATCTATCTCACGAGTTTTGAAGAATAGATCAAGTTGATTTTGATCTTTTTATGTTTTTTTAAATTATTTTCTTTGAATTTTATCTTGTAATATTTGGTTTGTTGAAGATTGACATTCATTTTTTTTTTAACTTTTGTTTTTTTGGAGTTACCGTAATTTCATGTTGTTATTAATTTGATAGGTTCATCAAGGTCAACTTAAGCTTTTTTATTTTTTTTTCAATTTCATCATTGCTAGTTTGAGAATGAAGCTTTACAACTTTATTTAATTTTTTTTTTCATGAAATTATCTCGGTGTCACAACTAGATTATAGATTTGACATGTGGGCTCAAATAAACTCTAGTCAATTTTTTTTTTGTTTTTAAAAATTATTTTCTTTTCAATTTCTTTACTTAATATTTTATTTGCTGGGAATTGAGATTTATATATATATATTTTTTAATTTTTTCTTTCTACACAAGTACCCTATTCTCATTTAATTTTACTTTGTTAACAATAAGATCTCGTTGAGATCTTTTAAGAATATTATAAAGATAGATTTCTATAATACTGAATTTTTTTTTATTTTTAGCATTGAATTATTGTTTTTTTTTTTTTTTTGCTTTATTTATTGTTCATATCTTCTTTTTTAATCATATTATTAAATTAGTCAAGTTTATTAAACCCAATTAAATCAATGATCAAAACCTCATATATATATATATATATATTTTAAAAATATTTACATAGTTGTTATATTTTTTTTATATATATTTATTGAAAGAAAAAGGTCTGCCGATATGGGCTATCTATCTAGTACAAATTATTTTTGTTAAAAACATTTAATATTGTTAAGTGAACAGATGACCTGTGTGTTGATATTGTGGAATAAGATGAAAGTATTTTAGTATTGTGTGTTTGATGTTGTGATTTTTTAAAAGTATTTTTTATTTAAAAATATATAAAATGATTTTATTTATTTATTTATTATTTTAGCACATTAAAACTATAGAAAACATTAAAAAAAATATATCAATTTGATTAATTTGATGTTTTTTTTCAAGATAAACATGGACTAATGCAATTCTATTCACAAAAACAAATACAGTAGTGTTCAGTTTTATTATTAAAGAAAGAGATGCACAATGCCCTTAAGCAGTGGAAAGCTACATAGAATTGCAGCACTTTAGATTACAAAAGCACTGGAGCTAAAAAGAAGCAAGTCCACTACAACATCTGCAAATAAAGAAACAACAGCGGAGAACAGAATAGCTTGCTCCGAAGAGCTCGAAAGAAGGAAAGAAATGATCATACTTTTTCTTGGAAATGCTTAAAGTTGATTTCATACATGAAAGTTTAAACATAAATGGTGAAAAGATTTTGTAATTTTGCGAAAGAAATTGAATGTAGCAACTTAGTATGAAGAATATGATGAATGCGTTACAAGAAGTTGTGTTAAAAAATAATGCAAATTTATCATAGAAAAAAAAGAGGTAACGAGGCCCTAGCGAGCAGGGAAAAATTACATAGAAATTAGTGCCAGAGAACCAACCACTTGAGCTTGAAACAATGAATTACTACATCTAGTCTTTAGCAAGAAAAAGGAACAGCAGTGTTAGAACAGAATGGCTTGCATTGAATAGCTCTAAATAAGCATAGAAAAGAATACTTGTGCGCTTAAAGAAATGCTTAAAGCTGATCTAATTCAGACTTTGAACATCATCTTTGAGCAGACCCTTTAAACCTACGAACGATTTTACAAATTGTTCTCAAGATCAGAGTTGTCAAAGTCCAAGTGATCTGTGATAGTTTGTGGCATATGTTTCAGCCGTGGTGCTTTTCAAAACTCTTGACGATATCGAATCAGCTCCTCTAGTTTCTTCTGCAAGCGCAATCTCAAGACAGGCAGTGCACGTTGAGGATCTTTATCGAATATGTCCAGAATCTCCAGACCTTGATCACCATATAAACGTTCGATACACCTCAGAAAGATTCTTCCACTCATATTGTTCTCTTCATTTTTTACTGTGCCTCCTCCCATTTCCTCAGCATATATAACAGCTGAATTGAACCATTCCACTAACATGTCCAGCTCATAGTGTTCATCTTCGCATTTGAACACGTTCCTTTCATGATGATTTGGAAGCGTCCGCCTTGGAGGGCTCCTTCTACAGCTAGAGAAATCAAGTTCTTCCCTTGATTGCTTCTGCCTCCTCCTGTCCCTTGCCTTACATCCCCTTACTTCAAGCACATTAACACTCTCACAATTCCTCCAGAAATTATAAAAATCACTCATCAAATCAGGATAGTTTCCTATCAAATTGGCAACCATTTTTACCAATTCTCCCTTTCCAAATTTTCCCTTGCTGTAATAAAAGAAAAGCTTCAAGAATGTCTTGTGACTCATTTCACAAGGTAGCCTCTTCTTAACTTTCTCGAAGAATCCAATTCCTTCTCTAATTTTTTCCGCCTCGCTGTCACTGGCTTTCACTTCAGCTTCATCTCCCATGATAAGTTTTGCTTCCTTATCATTCTGCCTCTTTTTCTGCGGCACATCAGCAGCCCTGGTGTTGGTGAGGTCTGCAGAGAGCAAATCTGAAAGATGATAAGTCAGTGGTTTTTCTAATTCAGAAACTGGCATAAATTTAATGAAGTCCTTTTGCAAGTCACCATGGCCTTCGGTTAGCTTAAGACCAGAATCAAAAACATCAACCGAAGTCCTAGTCGACCCTTTCTTAAGCAATTTGAAAATCTTCAAGAATTTTTCCAAACCATCCTCACCACACTTGATCTTCAGCTTGTTTATAAAATCCATACCCTGTCGGAATGTCTTACTCTCTGTGGTTGTCTCAGTTTCCTTCTCCTCCTCGTTATCGTGGCTACCGCCTTTCACTTGAGATCCACCTGCCTTCACAAATTCTGATTCCCTGTTCCTTCCGCAAACTTCAAAACTTTCAGAACTCTTTTTCTGTAGCTCATCAACCCTACAGTTTCTGAGTTCTGAAGATTCCAAACCAGGAAGATAATAGGCCAATGATGTTGCTTCAGTAATTGGCATGGAGTAAAGAAAGTCTAGTAGCAAATCAGGATGGCCTTCTGTCACCCTATGACCAAAATCGCAGACATCAGCCAAACTCATAGATCCTTCCTTACGCAAACGGAAATTCTTCAACAATGCTCCACAAACATCCTTACCACACTTGCCATCAATCTTTTTCACGAAATCCATACGCTCTCCGTCTCCAACTGTCTTGCTCTCCATGGCTGGCTCAGTTTCCTTCTTCTCCTCAACGTCAAGGCTGATTTGAAACTCAGGCCGCAAAAAGGAGTTCAGCCCACCAATCAAGTCATGATTACCTCCAAGAATTTCCTTCACTTTTGCTGAAAAAATTTCAAGCACGACAGTCAGGCCCCCTACCAAACCATCATGTGCAGCCGCTGTATCCATGAACTTTTCCAAGATCCTGCCAAGGCTGCGGATTTTCTCTTCAGGCTGGTCATATTGAAACCAGGCTTTCAGTTTCTTGGAATAGTTTAGGGCAGGCTCAACTTCTTCACGAGGATACTGAGAGAGGATGGAACGATAGTGGTCACTGTGCTCTCTCTGTCTCTTCATCTTTTGTAAACTTTCTCAGCTATTAGAGAGGAAAAATAAAAAGTAATCGGACTGCAGTTTTTGGAGAAGGTGAGAGGTTTTATAAAGTGATATTCTGCGGAATCCGTTCTGAAGAGGATGTTGTGAGAGTATATAGTTTATATATATGATTCATTCTACTTTTTCCCCAAAATTTGGATTGGAAGAGATTATTCCTAAAAAAATTCGGATTTCAGAAAATATATTGACAGCTAAGAAGATTTATATCAATTATCCATATGAATAAAATCCAGGTAGGAGCAGGACTAAGAGAAATTAGATATCGTGGCCGACTTATTTTCCGAATTGAGAGAGAAGTTGCTTGCCAACTTCAGATTTTCAGACTCCCTAAATCCTTCGTTGAATTTTTTCCATGGCATTAGGGCGACCGAATATCGCAATGAATCTCTCCTCTCTTTCAACCTTTATTCCGACCAGCCTGTAGACCCAAAGCATCCTGCATCAACCAAGATGTGAGGACTTCATCTGAACTTGAAAAAATTCAAGTTTAGATGACAATTTGAAGAACTGAAACTTGACCTGATCCTGATGTATAAAATTGAAGTTAAACTTGTAAATAATGTTTATAGCTATGATATAAAATATGGTGTTCTGATTAGTGAAAGCTTTGATTATCATCATTTTTAATTCCTTCCTATCATTACACCGTAAATTTGTCCAATAACAATGATATTAGCGATGTAAAATTTTCTGTCACTAATTAATAAGGAAATTGCTGACATAATAAAAATAATTAAAAAATCAAGAAATATTTGTTGATGATTCCATCAATAAAATGACACATTATTGTTTTATGACATAATTATCGAATGAAGTATTTTATTGCTGGCCAGTTTCCATTGAAAATGTGGTTGGTAAATTTAAAAGTATTATAACCGATGTTAGCCCCATCCCTCATCCCTCTTTCTTTTTCTTCTTCTTCTTTTTCTTTCTTTCACAGCAAAAAATAGTGACCCTTGCCATTTTGCCACAAATCTAGGCCACATCCTTACAAATTTAGCAACCTCAACACACAATAGTGTCAACATTATTGTCTTGGTTGATTTTTTTCTAAACATTCCTTACACCAAGTAAGCAAACCTACTCTTTTATATTTTAAGTTAATTTATTGATATTTTTATGTAATATTTATAGTTTATATTTATATTTATATATTTCCTAGTGTTTTCATAGATAATTTTGTTATATTTAAATATCATTTATATGTTAGGTTTCATTTAGGATTTGAGGAAAATTGAATTTGTTTGTAATTTAAAAATTTTAAGTTTATTTTGTAATTTAGTTGTGATATACTAGAAGAAATGATGAGTTATTTTATGGGTATCAATCACATTTGATCAATTTAATTGTTAAGTTGAAAATTTTAGAAAAATTAAGTTTTTATGGAACTAATAACAATTAAATGGTATGAATTTAGATTGAATAAGTTGGAATTGAAAAAATAATAAATAATTAGTTAGGAACCAATTACTTGTTAATTTGATTTATTTAGTTCATATTTTGATGCATTATTGAATTTTTAGACAAATGATAATTGGTTATTAGATTATAATTTTATTTTTAATTACTTAAGTTGAAATTTGAATAATATTTTTAATTACTTAAGTTGAAATTTGAATTGATTATTTGCATTATTAACAAATATTGTCATCAATATTATATATAAGTTTTATATGTAATGAATGATTATTCTTAGATGTATTCTGATTCACCTAATAGTTGCATGGGAAAAATTATTATAAAAGGGGTTGAAGATTTTATTAATTTTGCACTTTCAAATCTAAAGATTGTTAATGGAGATGGAATTATATGTCAATGTGTAAAGTATAAAAATCAAAAGTTCTACTAATTAGATGTTGTGATCATATATCTTTTTTAAAAAAGGTTCATAGAGAAATAATTAAGTTAATTTGCACATGAAAAACCTTATGTTCCTAATAAGATCATGTTAGAAAGGATTGTTGACTTAACATATGCTTCTAGCAACATACATAAAGATATAGATGATAATAATAATTGTTAAAAGAGTATGGTGATGAATATAATGAAAATGAATCATGGTTATTTAGGTAAAGGTTCACGTGTAGATGAATGTTTTTTGAAAATATTTTTAACATGATTATGAACGTCAAGGAAAAAGTAAAGAACAATATAAAAGGTACAATAAATATAGCTTTATTTTGTGACTATCATAATATAGCGTTGTTTAATAATGGGGCAAGTGTTTCAAAGTCCAAAGCCACCATCACCTTAAATAATAAAAAAAAAAAAACCAAAAGGTTTTTTTTTCTTATGTATGAATGGCTTAATAAGAGTTTGTGATTTATTAATGGATATGCTTTAAAAATTGCTAGATTGATAAATTTAAAGGAATGAAGATTGTATGAAATTAAGAGTCATGACTATTATGGGTTTATACAAATACTCATTTCAATTGCTTGTGGGGGTTTGTTTTCAAAAGGGATATGAGATGTACTCACGGAAATTAGTTATATTTTTCAGAGATGTTTACTTGAACAAGTTGCAATCCCTACACATTTAGCAACATTTAAATGAACATCATTGAGATAATCTACAAACTTGAAATAATCTACCCCTCATTCTTCTTCGATTCGATTCAATGAAGTATCTATTTATACATTTAGCGTATGAAGCATAAGTTTGAGGGTCTGTGCAGTATAGATGGATGTATCTATTCAAAAAGGGTTAAGGATTACATGCATCCAAAATATATAATTTGTTTTTATAAGCATTTGGTTATTCAATCTATATTTGCTTCCATGTATGTTCTTGTTTAAACTTAAGAAAAAGGCTAACAAGTTATGAGGCTTTGATCAACAAGGTTTATATTTGTCATAACTCATTTTTAGGTTATTCCCCAATTCACATTTAAACAAGGTTTATATTTGTCATAACCCATTTTTAGGTTATTCCCCAATTCACATTTATTTCTTTTCAACAAATAATAAATAGTGAAAAAAGTATGTCAACGCGTCTAAAAAATGAGTACAAATTAGTAGAAGAGGTTCAAAAATACAAAGATTAAAATTTAATAGTATTTTATTGACTGATGAGAGCCCTGTTGACAAAGAAAATTCAATTTAAGTAAGAAAAGTCCAAAATCAGATGTTTATGGACTCAATTAAATTTTATTGAAGGTTTAATTAAATTTATAAAGAGTTTGAATGCAAGAAAATTTGATTTTGGAGTCAATTTGAGCTTTAATTGGAAAAAATTAAAGTTCTAGGATTAAATTATAATTTTTAAAAGTTAATTTGATCAAATTAGAGGCTTAATTGTATAAGTATTGAAGTTTGATGACCAATTAGGGACTTAATTAAAGAAATACAAAACCAAGGACCAAAATGAAAAGCCATGTAAGTAGAGGAGCTGGAATTAAAACAGGTCAGGGGCCCAATTGAAGAAATTAAAATTTTATTAATCAATTGAGGGTCAAATTGTATAATTTCAAAAACAAGGCCCAAAGTGAAAAAGACAGCCAACTTTAGGGCTGTTGTTGGATTTTTATTAGTGATGTAATTGAATTGATTTTTAAATTAAAATTGCAATTTAGGACTTGATTGAAAAAATTATAATTTCAGGGCTCAATATGAAAATTGACAAGTTTTTGTTGCCTGTTCATTTAAATGAAATGACGTGTTTTGACCAAAACAGCGCCATTTCATGCACTGTTTTTTTTTTTTTAAATAGAAGGCCCATAACAGTGCTGTTTTAAACGACACTATCATCTTTTTCCCCTAGACATGCAGAGAATAAGGGAAGAAAATTTGTTTGTCTCCTCTATTTCTCATCTACTTCCCTCCCCCAATGACTTCAAAAGGACGCCGACACAACCCACTTTCCACGTGCTCTTTAAAAGTTAATTTGATCAAATTAGGGGCTTAATTGTATAATATTGAAGTTTGATGAGCAATTAAGAACTTAATTGAAGAAGTCCAAAACTAATAATCAAACTGAAAAAGACATGTGAATGTAAGGGCTGAAATTGACCAAATTATAGGTCAAATTAAATAAATTAAAAATTTTAAATTAATAAAGGTTTGAAATGCACAAATTCAGAACTAAAAACTAAAATGAAAATAGTGGTCAACTTTGAGGCTGTCAATTGAGTTTAACAAGGATAAAATTGCTTGAAATTAAAAGTTTGAAGGTAATTACGAGTATAATTAAAAGTAATTAAAAAAAAGAACTTAATTGAAATTTATCAAATTCCAAATTAAGAACCCTAAAGAAAAAATTGACAAGTTTTTGCCGCCTGTTCATTTAAATGAAATGGCGTGTTTTGACCAAAACAGCGCCATTTCATGCACTGTTTTTTTTTTTTTAAATAGAAGGCCCATAACAGTGCTGTTTTAAACGACACTATCATCTTTTTCCCCTAGACATGCAGAGAATAAGGGAAGAAAATTTGTTTGTCTTCTCTATTTCTCATCTACTTCCCTTCTCTATTTCTCACTTACTTCCCTCCCCCGATGACTTCAAAAGGACGCCGACACAATCCACTTTCCACGTGTTGGAAGGATGGTAGAGGGGCAGTAGAAAAGTGGCTGCCTCAGCCACGTCCTCCCTATTTTTTGCTATAAAAAGAAGGGGCAAACAGACCGAAAAAAGAAGGGACTGAGAATAGACAAAGATAAAAAAAAAAAAAGAGGACCGAGAGAGAATGAGAGACCAAAAGAGAAGAGAAGAGAGAAGGCAGAGAATAAATGAAAGAATAAAAGAAAAGAAAAGAAAACAAAAAAAAACCAGAGGCTCTCACCTCTGTATAGTGAGGAAGAAGAAGAAGGAGCATTGTCGGCCATCGTCTTCACCACCGACGACAATAACCATGCCACTTCTTGCCGGGTACATCTCTTTCCTTCTCTACTTAGTCCATTGTTTTTCTTCCATTGGCATGCAAAATGTGATTCATGTTCTGCAGCCAATGAATAAATTGGATAGTTAATGTGCACACAACCAATGATAATATAATGGGCTAGCCTTGGCCTATTTTGCATGTTGGGCCATTGCCATCCCATTTTGTTTTGGGCTAGTGCCTGCCCATTTCATTTTATATCGGGCCAAAGCCGACCTGTTTTATTTTCATGTCGGTCGGTGTTGGTCCTTTTTCATGTCGGGTTGGTGCTGGCCTATTTTGTTGTATGTTGGGTCAGTGCTGGCCCATCATTTTTTATGTTGGGCCGTGCTAGCCCATTCCAAATAAATACACCATAAAAATACAAATTCGATATTAAAATAGCAGGTTTTTGTCAAAACTTTCAAAAATACAAAAACAACTAAAAAAATATTTTTATACATACGACTAAGTGTCTTAAAGCTAAAAATTATATAGTGTTTTTCATACACCAAAAAACAATGTTTTAGCATGCATTTTGGCTTTAATAATCAGTTTATTAAAGTTAAGAGAACATTGATCAAAATTTCAAAAACAATAATTTTTTTTTTGTTTTAGTATCAGGAATGATGAATTTATATGTAAAACTTATTTCCGATATTAAAAAGGTATTTGTTTTTATTAACGATATAAAATAGTTAGGTTTTTACTTGATAAGATAAAAATCTCCTTACAGAAAAGGACTTTTCTTAAACCATAGATAGACCAGCAATTAGACACCATAATATGACCTTAGATTTTATCAAACATTATAACAATGCAGCCTACCTTAGATAGAACATAGTTAGGGTGCTAATATATTCCCTTTACGTAGCTAGTCTCTACACTCAATCTCTGATACCAGTTAAGGTTCTTAATGACTAGAATACTAGATGACGACTCCCAATCCATATTTTATTGATTAGAGACAAGAATTCATGGTTTCTCTATATTTTTCCAGAGATACATAGTATTCCATATTTTTTCCTGGAAGGTGGATGATCATCGCGACGCTGCACACATGTAACAATATTGTAAAAGAGATTTCAATATTTGTCCTGTATTATTTTGAGCCTCATATGAGAACAATATTCAATCGCATTCCAAGACATGATTATGGTGGTGAAATGTCTTCTAGTAAGAATTTGCCAACATTTTCTTATTATAAATTACCATTATTGAAGAATATAGTTTTGAGAAGATATCTGATAGACATTGAATTTAAACAAGCAGATAATTATATGTTCTTTAACTACGATGAATGAGACCTTTTATTCAATAAGAAATTTTACCATTTTGTAGTTCAAATCATTTTCTCTTGTATTCTTATTTAATCTAAATTCTCAATAACATCTTTATAAGCAAAACCATCCATTTTTATTATTCCAAAATCGATATATTATTTAAGCTTAAATTTTTCAATTATAAAATGAACAATTTACCATGTGGTTTAAAATACAAGTATGTAATAATTTATGAATATAATAAAAATACATTTACTTAACTTTTTTTGTTGGCCATTAATGATTATCTTTAACCAGGTGTACAACATATAAGGTAATGCTAAAAGTTTGAAATTGCTATCTTTGGATATTGAAAGAATGGACTAATGTTATATCTTTCACAATAAAGAGTATGGAGAGGGTAGGAATACCAATAATAATAACTAATGTTATAATAAGTATTTTGTCAATAGATATATCTTTCACAATAAAGAATATGGAGAGGGTAGGAATACCAATAATAATGATGTTTATGTTAAAGGATCAACTTACAATGAGTTTGAAGTTGATTATTATAACAAGTTAAAAGAGGTGACTAAATCGCAATATTATAAGGTGCAAAATACAATCTTTTTATTTAAATTTTATTGGTATGATATCGATAGAAGAATTAGAGTAGATTCTCATCATGGCTTCGTCAAAACTAATAAAAAAGGTAGACTTAGCAACATTAATAATGTTTTCATATTTGTAAACAATGCCAACAGGTGTATTACATATATACTCCTTCCATTAAAAAGGATCATAATAGAGTTGATTAGTTATTCATTATGAAAATCAAACTAGGAGTCATATATAAGTTGTTAAAGATAGTAAAGATGATGCAATTGAAGGAGAAAATGAATTTCAACATGATGAGTTAGTTGATTCATATCGAGTTATTTCATCTACCAAGTTAGAAGAAAATTTGATTTCTGTGTTGCTGAGATTACCTGTGTTCATATTGGTATTGATTACTTAAACCACATACTATATACTAGCATTTAGATAAAAGTGGATGAAGATAAAGAAATAAAACAACTTTAGTTCAACGAAAAAGATAATGATGGACATGAAGATGAGGAGGATTTAAATTAAAAAGGATTTGAATTGATTTTAGATGTGAAACATCATTATGTAATTAAGATATTTTTTGTCACTTTATAATGCACTATATTGTTTTTACATTTATCAAGTATTTATTATTTGGTTATGATTTTAATAAGTTGTTGTTGAATAAGTTATAAATACGAGTTGTTATTGAATAAGTTATGAATGATGTTGTTGTTGTTGTTGTTTAATTAAGTTGGATATGGATTATAACCAATATATAAGAAAATATATATTTTTTAATTTCATCAATGAAATCACCGATAAAAATAAAAAAAATTATAAATTATTTAATAATTATCATTAAATCCATCAATGATTTAAAAAAATTATAAATTACTGACAGATTCACTAACAAATGTTAATTATCAAAGAATTACTGAGAGTTTGGCAAGAAATGCATGAAATTAGAACCAAATGATAGATTGACTAACAAATTAACATACATTATTAACTTTATACTCACTAACAAACTTTAAAATAATAAGAGAATTACAGAGAGTCTATGAGGAAATGCATGGAATTAAAATTGATTGGCAGATTAACATCCATTCATAAACTTTATAATCACTAATGGAGTCATTAACAGAATCTAAAATAGTCAAAGAGTCATAAAGAGTTTGGAAACGAATTTAAGAAATTGGATTGACTAACAAAATTATCGATGAATGGAAATTCATCGATGAAATTAGGAGTTTTTAAAAAAAATTCAAAAATCTTTGAAATGACCAATGGACTCACTAATAGATTTAAAACGTTTTATCGTTGAGCCCATTGATGATGTGTTATCATGGTTAATCATAGGGGTGAGCAAAAAAACCAAAACACCGAGAAAACCGAAAAAAAATAACCGAAAAAACCGAATAAAAAAAAACCCGATTAAACCGATTAAAATTTTGAAAAACCCAGCCGGTTCGGTTCGATTTCAGTTTTATAACCAAAAAACTGAAAAACAGAACCAAACCGAAACCGAAAAAAAAACTAAGCCAAACCGAGCCAAACCGGGCCAAAACTGAGAAAAACCGAGTCAAACCGGAAAAACCGAGCCAAACCGATTTGAACCGGTTTT
>NW_011500136.1:74950-91800 GCF_000495115.2 Populus euphratica
ATTTGACCCGGTTTCGGTTCGGTTTCGGGTTTTTTTTCAATTTTTTTTCCGGTTTGGTTACTTTTTTTTTGATAAAAACCGAACCAAACCGAAAATGATCACCCCTAGTTAATCATTAATAAACTAACTAACAGAAAATATAATTAGTCAATTTAAACCCAAATGTATCGGAGCAATCCTTAATTTTCCCCTTATTTCCCTTAAAATACCTTGTTATCCTCCCTCTTTCTCATCATTCTCTCTTCTACTAGTGGTCGATGTTCTCTCTCTTATCTAGAAGGTGACCTCTCTTTCTTTGTGCATTACTTAAGGTTTGATGTTGATGGTTCAATGTTTTTTCATTAGTCTTTTCATGTTTTGTTTAAATTAGAATATATGATTTAATGATTCGGGAGAGATGATAACTTGTTTATTTTGAGCCTACCATGAGGAAACATTAGGGGGAAATGCAGAATTTGTTTAAACTTATAATATTGTATGATTATTAAAATTGTAGGTAAGAGTAAAGTATAATTAGAAAAGAATTTTAATTTGTATAAGCAAATCTTAGAAATGGTTTACAATTGCATGTGAAATTTTTAAATGGATGTGTATCACACCATGATGTCAATCATGACTCCCTGTGATAGGTGAGCAGAAAAAAAAATGGATCATAGAAAATTAGAGTCACTACCTAGTAATTAAAGAAAACTAAAAATTCTATTATTTACACTTGTTCTAGAGATTCAGGTAAAAGGTTAGTTATGCATTAAGAAAGAACGATGTCACTCTTATAAAGGCTAGAGAAAACACTATCAAACCTATGTTGACCTCTCCTAGCAACACCCCAATTAGAGATCCCAATACATATAGACTATACAGTTGAGATCAGAGGCGAGGGTAAAGGGATTGTCATCATAGATGCCTCTATTGTTAAGGCTAGCATACCAATCTCGATAATGGCGAAGGCCCTTTTTCTCTTGAAATGGACAAAAATACACGTAATTATTTCAGAGCGGATCAGATCTATTTAACCCCCAACTAGGGAAGTACGATTACCCCTAGTTTCCTTTTCTACTAGAGTCTTGGCTCTCGCCATTATTACTTTAGGAAGAGAGTCCTTGGGTACAATAAGCTCATTCATTTTTATGGGGTCATGCTCTATCCCTTATCATCAACAATTCAATTCATGTTAAGAGATGAAGACCCTCTTCTTAATGCAAACAAGCTTTCTTTTGTAGACCTAGCCAGAGTTTCTCCTTCTCCTACATCTATTAATCTTGTATAAAAAAAGTCAGTAATCAAATTAGATGTATAGAAAACAAGGGATAAGGAAGTTGCAACTTTTACAACTTGGTTTGGTAATGCCCTCTGACCATTTTATTGACGTCATAGTCAATTGAGGTTAAGGCTAATACAACACATGTTTTCTTTTCATTCAAGCTAAGACAAGGCCTATTGTTCACCTTAGAGGGAGGTACCCTTTAATAATAGAAACAACCTTAGATTTATTGCATCTCACCTTTAGGAATGATCGGTTTAATATCCCTCATTATCAGCCACCTCCCCCTCGACTTCTTGACGTATGTAGGATTGTCATGTAGAGTTCCTTTCATAGCTTCTATGGTTTTATTAGCAAAGAAAAAGAATCAATACATGTCATTTTCACCATCAGTGTTAGCGACTAAATGGTAACGAGTCCTAAAGATGTTAATTGTAGGTTTGATTATGATGAGCCTAAAAACTTATTAAAGGTGAATAAGATTATTCAATCATTATGGTGTAACTATCCTAGATCTTACTAGTAATATCTAAAAACTTGCCTCATAAATCTATGAAGAGAAAAGGAATACCTCAACACATATGTGCAGAAAGCGGTTGTAATTTCAAATTGACACTAGGCAGAGCCAAAGGTTAGTTAGCTAATACGCTTATCCTTAGTAGGAATTTAAGCTATGTACTCTCCTAGTTGTTAACCATTAACAAACACCACTTCCTTTACACCTACGGTGCTAGGGATATCATCCTTAAAGGCCTTAAGTAATTTTCAATCCCTTGAAGCCAATGTTTTCAAACCTGGTCCAGGTCACAGGTTTTGACCGGGTCACCAGGGTCAACCTCATTTTTTTTATAAATCAAAACGATGTCATTTTGGTAAAAAATAAAAAAATAGTTAATGGTTGCAATAGGGTTTTTGACTAGATATTGCTAGGTCAATCAGGTTATCGAGTTAACCAGCTAGATCAACTGAGTTTTTAACTACCTTATCTTTTATAAACTTGGCTTAGTTCTAGCCCTGAGTTGACTTGCTAGGGTAGGCCTGGTTTTAAAACTGTACTTGAGGCTATCTAATAATAGCTGGAGAAGAACTTATCCAATGTAAAGAACTATTTTTCCCTTTACTAAAGGTGGATGCTAGGGTCTCACCCCCTCTACTTCTAGGGCCTAATTTGATGGATCTTTGTCGCTTGTTACTTCCTCTAGTTTTATATTAGAATCTAAACTCCTCATTAAATTTAGCGATACCTCTATTCCTAGGGTTAGATCTGGCTCTTTTGGGGTTTGTTTTTCTGTTCAAAAAGAAGAAGAAGAAGAAGAAGAAGAAAGAAACTTTTGATGGGAAATACCTAGGATGATGGTTTCTTCTCATATTAGAGAAAAACTAGTTTTCAAAAGTTATAAAGAGTGAAAGTAAAAGAGAAAATAGAAGAAAGAATGTTTAGGGTTATAAAGGAAACACCTTTTCACCTTTACTATTGGATGAATGTCATTACATGACATCTCATATCTCAAGAAATCTATTTAATTACTAAATTAAATACAAGTTGCCATTTTATTCTCTAATGGACGCTTCTTTTATTACAAATAAGCCACCTAGCAATCTCTTTCAATAAGGACAAGCCATCTGGCCATAAAATTCCCAATGGTTTTGTGTGGGGTAGATAAATCTCATAAGAAAAGTAAAAGTCTCTCAATGATACACAACTCTCAAATAAAAAGTGTCTCATTAAAGCTGATAACTTTTAAATTTTTACATATTTAATACAAAAAGACTTAGGAAGCTACTGATGGATAAACATGTTTTATATATATATTATTTTAGCAAATCCATGTTTAAAAGAGCCAAAAGTAAAGTGATAACCCAATGTACATAAGCCTAGCAGAATACCATGCTCATATTAATAAGTATGGCTTACTTACAGGCCTAACATCTTTGAATTCAACTAAGCTTTGAGCCCAAGTATACATAAGTCTAGCAAACTGCGAGATCCATAATCCTTAAGCTTAGCTACGCATTGAGTCACAATACACGTGGGTCATGTAAGCTTCTAGACCCAACATTCATGGGCTCGATATTATGCTAACCCCCAAATGGATATAGACTTAATGATCTTTCTAAGCTCAATATTAGGCCAAAAGACTTTGTTTATTCTTATGACCTTTAACATAAAATCTTAAGATTAAAGATACATATCCCTCTACATCCTTAGGTATATAAAAATGTTTTAATGACCTATCATATTTTCATCAACACTAATATTGATTTAAGGAATAATATATAAAGGCCTTCTAAGAGCCTATCATATTTTCATCAACATTAATGTTAATGTAAGGGATAATATATAAAGGTCTTTTAAGGGCTACCACATTTCCATCAATATTAATATTACATAAGAGATATTATCATCAAATTTAATATTTTGTAAATAATATTTTCTTTCATTAATGCTCTTAGGAGAAAATAATACTCCACCCCTTCTAATAAAAAAAGATAAAGTTATGGGGCTATAAATACCCCATGAATCACTTACATAAATGGTTCATAACTTCTATTCTTTTATTATACATTCTTAGAGCATTTATCATATAAAAACTAAGAACAAACACTTTAGTTCTTAGAATTTAAAGTTCATTCTCTCATTTATTATAATCTCTTACTAAAAAGTAATTGACTTAATCATCTAATGGTTCGTAAAACCCATTAAAAAATACTATTCTGTCGACTATGAGACTTCTACCACCAGTTATGTGCTCCATTAGTTCCAATAAAGAGAATGATGATGTGCATATGATCATCCACTATACAAAAACTCAAAAAATCATATTCCTAAGCATATTAGATTCTAGAATATCATTAGAAGCTATTACCATAAAGGTAAAAAAAGAATCGTAGTAGATGTTTGTCTCTAATTTATTTGTATCAGGAATAACCTGATTACTTACGAAAACTAAAAAGAAAAACTTGAATTGTAATTGATAAACAAACTACTTAAGGTTGGTGTTGTTCTAACATTTCTACATGAGGTGATCTAAATGTTATATTGAAAGAGAAGGTAGCTGTTTTACAAGTTTTTTGGGGTAATGAGTGTTCACAAGAGCTTGTACTTGAGGCTCATCTTGTTTTAGTCAAGGTAGTTCCCTAAGTAAGTCTTATATATATGTATTTGTGCTAATTTGTTTTTATCCACATGAGTACTATTTCTCTATCATGCACAGTCATGTAAAATTTTATAATCATGTATCTTATTTTAAGACACATTGTGCGTAATGATGAATCTTGTGTTAGAGAATAATATAAATTATATTTTAGAACCTTACCTAAAACCTTAAGATATTGGGTGGAGATGGTTTTTTGATATGGTATTTGAGCCTTGATGACTGAGCGGTTACGAGTTCAAATCTCACTATCCTTATTTATTTGATAAAAAAATTAAACACAAGTTAATGTGTATTAGAGAATAATATAAATCATATATTGGGACCTCACCTAATAACTTAAGTTATTGGGTTGAGATGGTTCTTTAACATCCTAAACTAAGACTATCAAAGATATAGTTCAACACCAGATAAGATTCCCAATGTAATACGTGACATGCTTTGTCCATAATATGATTCATGTAGCATTCAATGCAAAAAAGTTATGTTATGCTCCTTGATTTGGTGTATTCTCTATTAACCTATAGTTTGAGTCTGAGCTACTATCTAACATAGCCTTCCAATTTTCTTATTGAGGTTTAACAAATTATATTTTTATTTCTATTGTAGTTTGGAGATGCAATTATTGTCCAAGGACATGAAGCTGAAGGGCATGTAACTGGTTAGGTGCAAGAGTTTATGTGGGTTGAAATTTAATTTCTATATTTTTTTTAAATGTATACTATTATGATGAACTAATGGATTAAATTGTTGAGTCTTACTAGAATATTCAACCTAGTGTGTTTCAAGAAATAGTGAACTCATTAATTGCTTAAAACTGAAACAACAGGAATAAATAGAATACCTTTAAAATGTTAAATACCTATTATTATGTTTTTCTATTATATTTTTCTCCATTCTATGTCCTTTCCTGTTGCTTGACACAACCAAAAGATTGATGTCTTCCTCCAAGTGCAGAAGTGTCAAAGTAATAAATAACCTGTCAAGACCGGGATCGAACCACAAGAAGGTTAATTGTATAAATTTTAAATAACAGCATACAATAACAACAAGAATAGTAGTAGTAGTAATAGTATTAAAAGAAGAAGAAGAAGAAGAAGAAATTGATTAAAACTTTGAGATGTAAAATCAATGTGAGGATTTAACAATGATAACAACAAATATCAAGGTTAGAGGATCCACTAATAGTATTTCAAACAAGTATAGTATAAACCCTTATTATCAAATGAAAACCACACACAAAGGAGGTTCCAATTAGATTATAAATTGTTAACATGATTACATTAGTTATTAATAGACCAACATTAGAAACTATTGATTTGATGACTAATTGATGAGTGAGTGGCCAAGTATTGACCTGGTGACAATCCTTATCTTCTCTTACCTAAATAAGACGTCATTGATAACGTCATCATTTGAACCAGGCCTCTACATAAAAGTTGTAGGAACTTGTCTCAGCTTTTTAGAAGAAAACAAATTGAGGTCATTTAGACTTCTAGAACTCTAGATATGGGCTGAACACTGAATAGTGTTTGGGCTATAGGATAAATTCAGAATTTTTTGTTGTTGTTATAATTTGGACTTGAGAACAACCTTATTAAAACCATACATCATAAGAAAGTTGTAGGTCTATGTCTTACCTTTCCATTCATATAAATTAGATCTAAATCAGAGATAGAATAAATTCGAACTTTTTTGTTGTTGTTATAATTTGGACTTGAGAACAACCTTATTAAAACCATACATCATAAGAAAGTTGTAGGTCTATGTCTTACCTTTCCATTCATATAAATTAGACCTAAATCAGAGATATACAACTCTATATATGACCTAATTACCAAATAGTATTTTAGTTTGGACTATACCAGTATTTCTTTTCTAAGTTTAGTTATCTCTTTGTCCTTTCAATTTCAATACTTCAACTCATAAATTAATCCTTTTATTTATGTGATAGGCCTGCATTTAAGATGAACATTTACCACAAATTAAAGGTATCTTATATTATTTAATATGTTATTATAAAATATATTTTAGTTAAGGAGTTATTCATATTTTAAATATAAAATATTAATAAAAATAAACTTTTAAATATTAATCACCGATAAATAATCCTGAAATGTTGAATACCATTTACACTTGACTAACTGATAAATAATCTTGAAATGTTGAATACCATTTACACTTGACTATTTGGGAATGTCAAATCACCTGTGAATTTCTTGTTCGTATACTTTTAGGAAGGTTTAATTTCACTATTGCCAAGGGTAATAGATATCGTGATATACCTGTAATTGCTATCAGGGATATTGTCAATGCTTTGGATACGTTGCTGCATTAGCTCTTGGAATGAAGGAAATAGTACTCAAGTATCTCTCTAAACGATATTATAAACTCTAGATTAAGAGTAATTTTGAGAAGAAAAAATGGTTTAAAATTAGAAAAGCATTGCAGAAAAGTAAGAAAAAATGTGAAGAAAGAGTGTCAAATTCTATCCAAAAATACAGAACTAATTAAGCTCCAAATAATTTTCTTCAACTCTTTTTTATTGAGAAATTTAGAAATTAAAAGAAGATGAACTTTCTTTACTAACAATTTTGATTAGCCATAAAAATCCAAAATTAAATATGAACATTTTTTTTAAAATCAAGTGATTTTTTAACTAAAAAATATATTCTTGTATTCTTGAAAAAGTTGTAAAAAAACTAATCAAATTCTTTCTTTCATGAACTAGATAAATCAAAAATAATTTTTCATAGATCAAATCCAAGTTAAAATTCTTCTTAACTTCTCATTTTATAAGCATCAAAATTTTTTTTTTATACAGGATAGAGTTCTTTTAAAAGTTATGGGTTTAACCAAAATATATCAATTAAGAATTTTTTGTAATCAATTTCATTCATAATTTATTTTAAACATGTTAATATTCTATGTTAAATAGTTTTTAGTGAAGATTAAATCCAACAAAATTTTAACCCAATAAATCAACGAACTCTACTTTTAATTTGCCATCAAATATGCACATTAATCATATTTTTAACCAAATTTCCCAACAGAGATGCCATCAACTTTTCATAGCGCATGTTGTCTGTCGAGGTGGTTCATCTTCACGTCCATGTGCTGATGTGCCCATAATCTAGCCTCAACCTGGCCATGCTCAATCCAGCAGTAATTGCTAAGCCATGAGGCAACGCAACGGTCAATTCACAAATCCAAAGCTAGCTCAATAGGACACGTTATGCAGATAAAGAAAAGCATTGCATTCAGGCTACTACCTAACATTGCTCGCATTTCTGACGCGGAATGTGGACACAACCTGTATCCTACCTTTTAGAGGTTGCAAGATTGGCAGGACCTCTAGAGCTCTTTGAGTTCCACAAGGTCAGAATCAGCTTGCCTTGCTTATAAGAGGGAGGCAATGCCCCTTTTCCTGCCAAAAACTGCCTCATTAAAAGACTACACAGATTGAGGGAGATGGGTTTCAATCAAGTAGCTGAGAAACCTCATGCTGTTTGCATTCCGTTCCAAGCGCAGGGTCACATAACCCCAATGCTAAATCTAGCAAAACTCTTACATTACAAAGACTTCCACATAACCTTTGTCAATACTGAGTACAACCATTAAAGATTACTCAAATCCAAACGGTCCAACTACCTGGATGGCTTGCAGGACTTTCGGCTTGAAGCTATACCTGATGGCCTTCCTCAGACAGATTATTCTTATGTCGCTCAAGACATCCTACTCCAGCTGATTCCACCTCAGAAAAGTGCATAGTCCCATTTCGCAATTTACTTTACAGGATGAATTATGACAGTACTTCCTTTTCCAAAATCCCTCCAGTGACCTTCATTGTCTCTATGGTTCCATGTCCTTCACTCTTGAAGCTGCTGAAGAATTTGGAATTCCGGAAGTACTCTTCTGGACTCCAAGTGCCTGTGGTCTTTTAGGCTATACACTTTACCATGCTCTGATAGAAAGAGGCTTGACACGTCCCAAAGGTGTCAAAATTAAACATATGGTCAACTACTTCTAAGGCAACTAGAGAGAGCTTCAAGAGCTAATGGCGTGATTTTGAACACTTTCTACTAGTTCGATCAAGATGTTTTGGATGCTCTCTACCATGTTTCCTCCAATTTACACTGTTGGTCCTCTTCAATTGCTTGCTGATCAGATTTCAAATGGTAATATGAAAAATATTATAGTGTTATAATAAAGACTTAATTTATTTTTTCTCGTTGTGAAGAATAAAGTGTTATAATAAAGACTTAATTTATTTTTAATATTTATATAACATTAAATTAATTAATTTATAGTAAAGATAAAGTCCGTGGAACAAAATATTTTACAAATAAAATTATAAAGTAATAATAATTATGATTTTTTTATTATATCAAAGCATTGTTCCTAAAATATTCCTGGTTGATACACTCTTAAATACTAGATATTCATTAAAATCATAAAGACTAATACATATTATGTTCTTTCATTTATGAAAGGAAGTAACAATTTTCATAAGTTGAGGTATAAGGGATACTTAGAAATAATATGTAGGTGTTTGTCATAAAATATGTACACTAGACTAACTCGCATAAGAATTCTATAATGAGAAATCACTTATGTCTATAAAAAGGCTCACGTGATAATTGTATAAGTGATCCTTAGATTTGAGATCACTAAGTTATCTTATATAATAAATATTATATTTTAGTCTTATTACATGCTATCTTAATCAAGGTAATGATATGGTCGACATTGGATATAATATAAACTATATGAAGGTACTTGGGTGATAAAAAGAGGATTCATCACTCTAGGTGAATTAGAAAAGATATTTCATCTATTCTGAAATATTATAGACTAATAAATCCTTAAACAAGGTGGAATGAGATATTTCATCTGTTCTGAAATATTATAGACTAATAAATCCTTAAACAAGGTGGAATGAGATTTAAAAATAATTTCAAATCTTATTCAAACGATCAACGACTATTATGTAATAAACATGATTTGACATGACAAATATACTTTCATACTTTAGTGTTAAATCGAAACATTATTAATAAAAGGATATTAATTACACTGAGAAATTGGTTACTAAAAAATTAAGTCAAACTACTAATGATAGGGATCATGACACATTGTTGTTAAACAATGTACCAAATCCTTAAATATAAATTAATCAATTGTTAAATTGATAATAAATTAAATTATTTAATTTATTTAATTCTATTTAATTATAATTATAATTTATATTTAGGTTAATATATTGGAAACCTAATGGATCACAAACATTAAGAAGCAATAATAAAAAATTAAATAGGGATGATTTAATTAAGAGTGACCTGATTAAAATATATTTTAGAAATTAAGGACTAGAATATAATTAATACAGAGATTATATTTCTAAATATAGAAAAATTAAGGACTTGATTGAGTTAATTTTTAAAATTATCTTAAATTAATATATGAATATTATTTAAGAAAAAAATTGATATTATGTCAAGTTATAAGGTTTTTTAAATTTTTTTATAAATAGTAAATTATGCCTCTTATTTTTATTTATCTATTAGATAGAAAAAATTATATAAGTCATAGAATAGAAAGTTGACACTCTAAACATAATGATTTTTTTTTAAATAAGAATTTAAGAAATTTCTTATTGGTATTTCATATAAATTATTGTTAAAAATTGAATAATTAGACGGCTTATAATTTGTTAGAATTCAATTTTTAAAAAATTATTTAAAGTTTAAAAAATCAAATCTCCATATAATAAATTTCTAAATAACTCTAAATTATGCATTATAGCACCCCTGCAAATGATAGAATTTGCTTGGGAACTGGCTAACAGAAACAAACCTTTCTTGTGGATAGTAAGGCCTGATCTTGTTGTAGCTGGAAAGTCGACAAATTTACCGCCTGACTTCCTTACTAAAAAGGAGGAAAGGGGGCATGTTGGGCAGCTGGTGCCCTCGAGAAGAGATTTTGAAGCATCCATCCATAGGAAGTTTTGTAAGTCACATGGGATGGAATTCAACAGTCGAAAGCATTTGTGGCGGAGTTCCATTCTTTGTTGGCCATTTTTCGCCGAGCAGCAAACTTAGCTGGTTTGCTTGCAATGGATAGGATGTTGGCATGGAGTCGATGAATCATCATGTAAAGAGAGATGAAGTTGAGAAACTCGCTAGAGAGCTAATGGAGGGAGAAAAAGGTAAAGAAATGAGAAAGAAGGCAATGGAGTGGAAAACAAAGGCTGAAGAGGCCACCAGACCTGGTGGTTCTTCACATCAGAACTTTGAAAATTTACTAGGAGACATGCTTCAGGTGCAAACAAAGAAATAAAATTAAGAAAGAAAGGTAAGCAAGTATTTCTCCAATTTGAAGTAAAGAAATAAACCTGAAAACTGTACAACAAATCATATCTACTTCATGAAAATATTTACAGGATTAAATATGTTTTTAGTAATGCGTTGATATCTTTTAATAATATTTTTCAATTAAAAATATAAATAATTATTTTTTATATTTTTTAAAATTTTTAATATCAACAAATTAAAATCATAAAAAAAAAACTAAAAGAACATTAATTTAATGCTTTTTAAATAAAAAATATTTTAAAAAACAAATTCATTCATGAAAACAAATCAAATAAGTTTATCTTGGAAATGTAACTTCATCGCAGCCCCACTTTCATAAACTTTCCAATCCACATTAAAGCAATAGCAAATTTTCAAAAATTTCTACAGGCTAACATCTGCATTAATGTAGCCCTTTTGGAAGTCTAGGGTATATATTGTATCATTAACATTATATCTAGGGTCTATTGTATAAATTCTATTAGGATTAAGTAAGGTTAATTATCTACATTCATATAATACACATGTATATGTTTATTAGCGAATATACGACAGAAATTACAAGTCGAAGAGGCCACAATTAGACCGTCGACTTTGTAGGCTTTGGGCTCTATCAATTGGGGAAAACAGAAAATCAACTTGCACTTGCACGGTCCACGCTATTCTAGCCTAGGAAGCCTGTCCTCTGTAGAAACAGACCATATGGTTTTACATTCTTTCGCATAGTTTAAAACCGGGCTCATGGGCTCACTTCCTTTATTATAATTAAAAAAATAAAACAGTTAAAAATAATGTTGTTTTGATTATTTAAAACAATTATAGTTATTTGGTTAGATTATATCTGAGCTGATGGTTTTACAAGGCATTCTAAGTTTTCAATCTAATCAAAAAAATATTTATTTATTTTTTAAATTAAAACTTGTTCAAGTCCTAATATAAACACTAGTTAATTTGGGTTTTGAAATTATCCTTTTCAATAAAGAATTGAAACATGGATAGCCACTTTTTTTATTTTTTTTACCATTAATAAAAATTAACATTGAAAAAGACAACTTCACTTAAAAGTTAAAAATGTAAGTAATGAATTATGATCAATAATAATAGTGCCAACTTTACAACCCTTCTTTCTTAATAAAAAAGAAAGAAAAAGAAATTTTGAATAACCATAAAATCTATTTAATATAAAAGATTATGGTATGCAATTTTTCATGTGTATATATAATGAGAACAAAAATAGACTGAATTATTAAATGTACTATAAAACAATATAATTTTTAGAAGATTGTTATCTGGATCTAAGCCAAAATTGTGGGGCGTTACTCATAAACATCAAATATTTTATTTTCTTTTGGGTAATCTTGAGAATGCTTGAATAAATAAATAAATAAATTTATTAAATGGTATAACATGTTCTTCTCCGAATGATTTTAAAATAATATAATGATGTATCTTTACAATTCATTTAATATCCACATTATTAAATTTATATACATCCATTACATATTGTCATGTTATTTAATAATTATAATATTGTTTTTTCCTTTATGTGCTAGACATTGAAGATATATAACTAGGTTATTGTCCGCGCTATATTATAGTATATTGTAAGTAAAATTATTTTTTTAATTAAATTTTTAGTAGAAGAACACGTTGTCCAGCCTAATATTTTAGCCCACACAAGTCGAAGAGGCCACAATTAGACCGTCGACTTTGTAGGCTTTGGGCTCTATCAATTGGGGAAAACAGAAAATCAACTAGCACTTGCACGGTCCACACTATTCTAGCCTAGCAAGCCTGCCCTCCATCTAGCCTGACACTTATAATGCTTACATACTTTCGCGTAATCTAGAACCTTTTTTTTTGTTTTTGGGGTAATATTGAGAATACTCGAAGGAGAAGAAGAAGAAGAAAAACTAAACTTTGTTATTAAGTAATGTGACATGTTCTTCTCTACAATTCATTTGATATCCACATTATTAAATTTACATACGTCAATTACATACTGTCATGTTATTTAATTATTTCTAACATACTTTTTTTTCTTTATGTTAGACGTTGTAGGTATACAACTAAGTTATTAACTGCATCAAAAATATATTTTTTTTGGTATATAAAAAACAATAATATATTGTTAATTTCTTTTAAATATAAATGCTTTTTTCATCATATTTAGATTGATCTGATATGAACTGGTTAATTTAACAGATTCAAAAATAATCCGAACAACCATTAAAAATATAGTTTAATTAAAAAAACCTAAGATGATATCTTTTTAAAATATTAAAATGACAACATTATAGACCAACTTGAGTTAGCTTGCTGAATCCGCTACCTGAGTTCTAAAACCCTAATAACCTTATAAAAAGAAAATCAATAAAAAAAATATTAAACTCAATTCTCGATCAACTCAATATTAAGGAATGAAAATTAAAAATAAAATTTAACAAAAAAATAAGACTAGTTAACCCAGGTTAACTTGTCAAACCAAGATTTTGAGACCAAGTTAACTCTGTAGAAACCAAATTATAACAATTTATGAAGCTCAAATGTCAATCAATCCAATGTTGAAGGATAAGATTAAAAAATGACATAAAGAACCACCCGAGACAACCGATCAAATATATGATTAGGGTCATGAGACCAAGAAAACTTTATAAAATAAAAATTAAAATAAATTATAAAGTTTAATCCTAAATCAATTCAATATTAAAAGATGAAATTAAAAAATAAATCAACTAAAAAATGAATAAAAAAACTTGAGTCAACGACCTAACCTACGACCTGAGTTATCAGACTGTGGTAAACCAATAAAAAACAAATTAAAATAATAATTATAAAATATAATTTTTAATTAACTTAATATTAAATAATTGAATTAAAAAAATAAAAACTAAAATAATTTAAATTAACTCGAGTTAATTTATCACGCTCAAATTAAAAATATGACTAAGTTCATAAAAAAACAATCATAAAAATTATAAAACATAAATTATAATCAATCAATTATTATAAAATGAAATTAAAAAATAATTAATTAATAAAATAAAAAATAACAGTTCAACACGGGTAACTTTCAAAAAAGATTTTAAAATAAAAAATAACAGCTCAACACGGGTAACTTTCAAAAAAGATTTTAAAAGGATTTCGCTGTAGAAATAATAAATGCACTGGACACTTATGTCCTGCAATCGTGGTTGTATAGATTTATTTTTATGAACTGATCATACCAAGAATAATTCATTTTTAAAGAATAAAATTTAAAATTAAATAGCCATTAAATTAAAACCCTGGAGGCCCGGAACTCTTAATATTTTAAATAAAATGATAAAGATGTATGATCTTCGTTATCCCACAATATCTGGTCACATCGGCGGCCACCGCTGGAAGAAACCCTTCACGTATATATTAAGAGGGGCACACATCATATATTTTCGTCCCAATGGTATGTAGCTTGATGATAAAGATTTTGATACTTATATAGTTTTTAAGTTTGAATTAAAATATATATTTTTTATAAAAAATTAAAATAATTAAAAAAAATTTCACTTATAAAATATATTTTCTGGAAAGATGGATTTCCTCAAATCTAAAAAAGAAATATTAAGGACAATACTTCAATCAGGCCGTTTGCTGTCCTGTTATTGATGGATCAACTAATATATTAAAGGAAACTGATGGCGATAAGTGAAGGCTTTTACATACTAATATAACAAAATTTTATGGAATAGCATTCTATTAATTATGTATTTGATTTATTCTTGAGAAAGAAAGAAATATAAAAAATAAACAATAATTAAGATAATAAAAATATTTTCACTTAGATTTTTTTTTATCTTCTTGTGTTTACATTTTTTTTTTAAATGAACTCAAAATGAGTGACTAATGATATGCTACTAGATAACATCACCTTTAAATAAAAAAAAAATATAATTCTAATAGATTCATCAGGGATTTCGTTTTATTTTTTAATCTTTGTAGATTCAAATTAAATTATTTAAATACGTAATAAAAGTACTTCTTTTTAACAAAAGATTGATAAAAAAAATAGTTTAAATTGACATAAATGCTGATACAAGATCTTCTTTTCTTAATGCAGAGCTTTTGACCCAAAAAAAAATATTTTTACTATAGGAGGCTTTCTCTAAACTTTTATCCTGTCAGTTCTTCACAAAAACACAACATAATAGGTTTTTGCACGGTAGCCTCAAGCATATCCTTATTTATTCTATTGGCTAGGAAATAATTTTTTTTAATAGTTTTTTATTGAAAAATAAATTCTTGAAAAGTAAATTATTTTTTGATATTTGATAGTATCATAAAAAATAAGTTGAAAAATATTTTTCAGTATTTAGTTATGTTATGGAAAATGAGTTGGAAAATAACTTATTAATGTTTTATTTTTTTCAAGTTTATTAACATAATAAGGAATGAATCTTACAAATTAAAAAGTTGAATGATAATGAAAATAAAAAAAAATATAATTTCATAAATTATCTCGAAAAAATAAATAATAATAAAAACAATGAAAATCAAATCTAACAAATAAAAAAATTGAAAGATGATGAAATTAAAATAATTATAATTATAATTTCATAAATGATTTTTTTTTAAAAAAAGAGTAACAATCAAAAGAATAAGGATCAAATTTGATAGATAAAAAATTTTAATTAGAAAGATAATAAGATAAAAGCAAATAAAAATCATAAAAATGAAAACCAAAGTTAATATAAAAATCAAATTATAGGGGATAAAATAAAAAAAATAGATTCAAATAAAATATATATCAATCAAAAGTTTTAGGACCAAATTTGATATAATCGACAAATAATATGATATCTCTAAATTGTTTACAATTCTGAAAAGTGTTTTGTGCCCAAAATAAAAGGAAGCACTATCCTGAAAATCTAGCCAAATTTTTCTTTAACTAAAAAGTGTTTTTCATTAATCAATTTTTCTTTGATCAATTTTCCTAATGATAAATAAACACAAAAAAAAAATTAAAAAGTGCTTTCCAAAAAACTATTTCCAGTCTAACAAACGCTTGTTCAACAACTAATTTGTTTCATCACTCTTTTAACCTTTTTGTCATAATATATTGTTCCATGTCCATCTAATTACAATACACACACATTCTCACCCAACAATAATACTAGATCACCTATGTTTTGTTGTATATGAAGAAGGTGC
Organism: Populus euphratica; assembly: GCF_000495115.2. Classification (NCBI taxonomy): domain Eukaryota; kingdom Viridiplantae; phylum Streptophyta; class Magnoliopsida; order Malpighiales; family Salicaceae; genus Populus; species Populus euphratica. The sequence goes on from NW_011500136.1 coordinate 90,907, forward strand.
AACACATATAAATATATAATGATAATATGTTAAATACATAGTTTTTGTATTAATAACACATGAGACAACATGTATGTTTTGTAATGCATAATCATATGCCATTTCAATTAAATCTTTCAAATTAACGTAAATGCAAATTTACGCTTTTCTCCTCATATTAAATCTCATTCTGCTTCTTCTCAACTCATACATTAAAATTAATATCCACAGTTACATTTAGCCTTTTAACTATAGTATTATGTCACTATATTGGTCTATGCTTAGATACAAACCTTACCATTTTTATTGATCTCCTTCCTAATAGGTAGACTTTACCATTATCATTAGTCTATATTTGACATGATAGACTTTATTATTATCACTAGTTCTTGTTCAACATGATAGACTTTAACATTTTTATTTGTCTTCGTTTGACATGGTAGAATGACACGATCAAAAGATTGATATCTTCTCTAAAGTGCAGGAGTATCAAAATAATAAATAACCTGGCAAGACCGGGATCGAACCACAGGAATGTTAATTATATAAATTAATAATAATAATAATAATAATAATATGTTAAACAGGACTTTGAGATGAAAGATTAATATGAGAATTAAACAATGATAAAAATAGTTGTCAAGATTAGAGGATCCACTAATGGTATTTCAAATAAATATAGTATAAACTCGTTTTATTAGTCAACTGGAAACCACATACAAAGGAGGTTCCAATCGGATGATATATCATTAATAGTTCATTATAAATTTTTGACATGATCATATTAATTATCTTATTTAAGTAACACCAAACTTTTAAATATTGTTAGGAATTCATGATACTAACTTATATTAGCAACAAATCAAGTTATTTCCATAACATAGGTATTGTCGGTACTCTTTTTTTTTTTTTTTT